>NC_091224.1:6205534-6505534 GCF_040958095.1 Procambarus clarkii
TTATAGTGGCCCCCAGCCCACTGAGCTACGGGGGCCCCTCTCACCATGGTCACAATACCGACGAGGGAGCCGATGCAGTACACAGTGACCCCTTCCAGAGATCAGAGTAGTGGGGCAACCATTACCACTTTCACGGATGTCAGGTCCGGTAGACACCCGGGTGTTATAGTGGCCCCCAGCCCACTGAGCTACGGGGGCCCCTCTCACCATGGTCGCCCCTCCCGATCCCGACTTTATCATTCGACGAAATATTAAAGAATTATCTGGGATTTGAAGTTTAAAAATATCCACAATCGTCTGATGAACAAACTATTATTATTTAATTCATAAATAGTGAGTCATTAATGTGCCAGTTGGTTTGTTAGGCTTAAATTATAAATAAAACGGAAACTAATTACTAAAGAATTTACCGAAGTGGAACATTAAAGATGAAATACTGTATATGTGAAGCTTCTCTTGCAGGCTCAACCACTTGACTGTATGCTCACATGAGTGTCTTGTATGCTCACATGAGTGTCTTGTATGCTCACATGAGTGTCTTGTATGCTCACATGAGTGTCTTGTATGCTCACATGAGTGTCTTGTATGCTCACATGAGTGTCTTGTATGCTCACATGAGTGTCTTTTATGCTCACATGAGTGTATGCTCACATGAGTGTATGCTCACATGAGTGTATGCTCACATGAGTGTATGCTCACATGAGTGTATGCTCACATGAGTGTATGCTCACATGAGTGTATGCTCACATGAGTGTATGCTTACATGAGTGTCTTGTATGCTCACATGAGTGTATGCTCACATGAGTGTCTTGTATGCTCACATGAGTGTCTTGTATGCTCACATGAGTGTCTTGTATGCTCACATGAGTGTATGCTCACATGAGTGTCTTGTATGCTGACATGAGTGTCTGGTATGCTCACATGAGTGTCGTGCATGCTCACATGAGTGTCTTTTATGCTCACATGAGTGTCTTGCATGCTGACATGAGTGTCGTGTATGCTCACATAAGTGTCTTGTATGCTCACATGAGTGTCTTGTATGCTGACATGAGTGTCTTGTATGCTGACATGAGTGTCTTGTATGCTGACATGAGTGTCTTGTATGCTGACATGAGTGTCTTGTATGCTGACATGAGTGTCTTGTATGCTGACATGAGTGTCTTGTATGCTGACATGAGTGTCGTGTATGCTGACATGAGTGTCTGGTATGCTGACATGAGTGTCTTGTATGCTCACATGAGTGTCTGGTATGCTGACATGAGTGTCTTGTATGCTCACATGAGTGTCGTGTATGCTCACATGAGTGTCTTGTATGCTGACATGAGTGTCTTGTATGCTGACATGAGTGTCTTGTATGCTGACATGAGTGTCTTGTATGCTGACATGAGTGTCTTGTATGCTGACATGAGTGTCTTGTATGCTGACATGAGTGTCGTGTATGCTGACATGAGTGTCGTGTATGCTCACATGAGTGTCATGTATGCTCACATGTGTGTCATGTATGCTCACATGAGTGTCATGTATGCTCACATGAGTGTCGTGTATGCTGACATGAGTGTCGTGTATGCTGACATGAGTGTCGTGTATGCTGACATGAGTGTCTTGTATGCTCACATGAGTGTCTTGTATTCTCACATGAGTGTCTTGTATGCTCACATGAGTGTCTTGTATGCTCACATGAGTGTCGTGTATGCTGACATGAGTGTCGTGTATGCTCACATGAGTGTCTTGTATGCTGACATGAGTGTCTTGTATGCTGACATGAGTGTCTTGTATGCTGACATGAGTGTCTTGTATGCTGACATGAGTGTCTTGTATGCTGACATGAGTGTCGTGTATGCTGACATGAGTGTCGTGTATGCTGACATGAGTGTCTTGTATGCTGACATGAGTGTCATGTATGCTGACATGAGTGTCATGTATGCTGACATGAGTGTCATGTATGCTGACATGAGTGTCATGTATGCTGACATGAGTGTCATGAATGCTGACATGAGTGTCGTGTATGCTGACATGAGTGTCTTGTATGCTGACATGAGTGTCTTGTATGCTGACATAAGTGTCTTGTATGCTGACATGAGTGTCGTGTATGCTGACATGAGTGTCGTGTATGCTCACATGAGTGTCTTGTATGCTGACATGAGTGTCTTGTATGCTGACATGAGTGTCTTGTATGCTGACATGAGTGTCTTGTATGCTGACATGAGTGTCTTGTATGCTGACATGAGTGTCGTGTATGCTCACATGAGTGTCATGTATGCTCACATGAGTGTCATGTATGCTCACATGAGTGTCATGTATGCTCACATGAGTGTCGTGTATGCTCACATGAGTGTCGTGTATGCTGACATGAGTGTCGTGTATGCTGACATGAGTGTCTTGTATGCTCGCATGAGTGTCTTGTATTCTCACATGAGTGTCTTGTATGCTCACATGAGTGTCTTGTATGCTCACATGAGTGTCGTGTATGCTGACATGAGTGTCGTGTATGCTGACATGAGTGTCTTGTATGCTCACATGAGTGTCATGTATGCTCACATGAGTGTCATGTATGCTGACATGAGTGTCATGTATGCTGACATGAGTGTCATGTATGCTGACATGAGTGTCATGTATGCTGACATGAGTGTCATGTATGCTGACATGAGTGTCATGAATGCTGACATGAGTGTCGTGTATGCTGACATGAGTGTCGTGTATGCTGACATGAGTGTCTTGTATGCTGACATGAGTGTCTTGTATGCTGACATGAGTGTCTTGTATGCTGACATGAGTGTCGTGTATGCTGACATGAGTGTCGTGTATGCTGACATGAGTGTCGTGTATGCTGACATGAGTGTCGTGTATGCTGACATGAGTGTCTTGTATGCTCACATGAGTGTCTTGTATACTCACATGAGTGTCTTGTATGCTCACATGAGTGTCATGTATGCTCACATGAGTGTCATGTATGCTGACATGAGTGTCATGTATGCTCACATGAGTGTCATGTATGCTCACATGAGTGTCTTGTATGCTCACATGAGTGTATGCTCACATGAGTGTCTTGTATGCTGACATGATTGTCTGGTATGCTCACATGAGTGTCGTGTATGCTCACATGAGTGTCATGTATGCTCACATGAGTGTCTTGTATGCTGACATGAGTGTCGTGTATGCTCACATAAGTGTCTTGTATGCTGACATCAGTGTCTGGTATGCTCACATGAGTGTCTTGTATGCTCACATGAGTGTCGTGTATGCTGACATGAGTGTCTTGTATGCTGACATGAGTGTCTTGTATGCTGACATGAGTGTCTTGTATGCTCACATGAGTGTCTTGTATGCTCACATGAGTGTCTTGTATGCTCACATGAGTGTCTTGTATGCTGACATGAGTGTCTTGTATGCTGACATGAGTGTCTTGTATGCTGACATGAGTGTCTTGTATGCTGACATGAGTGTCGTGTATGCTGACATGAGTGTCGTGTATGCTCACATGAGTGTCGTGTATGCTCACATGAGTGTCTTGTATGCTCACATGAGTGTCTTGTATGCTCACATGAGTGTCTTGTATGCTCACATGAGTGTCTTGTATGCTCACATGAGTGTCTTGTATGCTCACATGAGTGTCTTGTATGCTCATATGAGTGTCTTGTATGCTCACATGAGTGTCATGTATGCTCACATGAGTGTCATGTATGCTGACATGAGTGTCATGTATGCTGACATGAGTGTCATGTATGCTGACATGAGTGTCATGTATGCTGACATGTGTCATGTATGCTGATATGAGTGTCATGTATGCTGACATGAGTGTCATGTATGCTGACATGAGTGTCATGTATGCTGACATGAGTGTCATGTATGCTGACATGAGTGTCATGTATGCTGACATGAGTGTCATGTATGCTGACATGAGTGTCTTGTATGCTGACATGAGTGTCTTGTATGCTGACATGAGTGTCTTGTATGCTGACATGAGTGTCTTGTATGCTGACATGAGTGTCTTGTATGCTGACATGAGTGTCTTGTATGCTGACATGAGTGTCTTGTATGCTGACATGAGTGTCTTGTATGCTGACATGAGTGTCTTGTATGCTGACATGAGTGTCGTGTATGCTGACATGAGTGTCGTGTATGCTGACATGAGTGTCGTGTATGCTCATATGAGTGTCGTGTATGCTCACATGAGTGTCTTGTATGCTCACATGAGTGTCTTGTATGCTCACATGAGTGTCTTGTATGCTCACATGAGTGTCTTGTATGCTCACATGAGTGTCTAGTATGCTCACATGAGTGTCTTGTATGCTCACATGAGTGTCTTGTATGCTCACATGAGTGTCTTGTATGCTCACATGAGTGTCTTGTATGCTCACATGAGTGTCATGTATGCTCACATGAGTGTCATGTATGCTGACATGAGTGTCATGTATGCTGACATGAGTGTCATGTATGCTGACATGAGTGTCATGTATGCTGATATGAGTGTCATGTATGCTGACATGAGTGTCATGTATACTGACATGAGTGTCATGTATGCTGACATGAGTGTCATGTATGCTGACATGAGTGTCATGTATGCTGACATGAGTGTCATGTATGCTGACATGAGTGTCTTGTATGCTGACATGAGTGTCTTGTATGCTGACATGAGTGTCTTGTATGCTGACATGAGTGTCTTGTATGCTGACATGAGTGTCTTGTATGCTGACATGAGTGTCTTGTATGCTGACATGAGTGTCTTGTATGCTGACATGAGTGTCTTGTATGCTGACATGAGTGTCTTGTATGCTGACATGAGTGTCTTGTATGCTGACATGAGTGTCTTGTATGCTCACATGAGTGTCTTGTACGCTCACATGAGTGTCTTGTACGCTCACATGAGTGTATGCTCACATGAGTGTATGCTCACATGAGTGTATGCTCACATGAGTGTATGCTCACATGAGTGGCTTGTATGCTCACATGAGTCTTGTATGCTCACATGAGTGTCTTGTATGCTCACATGAGTGTCTTGTATGCTCACATGAGTGTCTTGTATGCTCACATGAGTGTCTTGTATGCTCACATGAGTGTCTTGTATGCTCACATGAGTGTCTTGTATGCTCACATGAGTGTCTTGTATGCTTACATGAGTGTCATGTATGCTCACATGAGTGTCATGTATGCTCACATGAGTGTCATGTATGCTCACATTAGTGTCATGTATGCTCACATGAGTGTCTTGTATGCCCATATGAGTGTCATGTATGCTCACATGAGTGTCTTGTATGCTCATATGAGTGTCTTGTATGCTCACATGAGTGTATGCTCACATGAGTGTATGCTCACATGAGTGTATGCTCACATGAGTGTATGCTCACATGAGTGTTTGCTCACATGAGTGTATGCTCACATGAGTGTATGCTCACATGAGTGTATGCTCACATGAGTGTATGCTCACATTAGTGTCATGTATGCTCACATGAGTGTCTTGTATGCCCATATGAGTGTCATGTATGCTCACATGAGTGTCTTGTATGCTCACATGAGTGTCTTGTATGCTCACATGAGAGTCTTGTATGCTCACATGAGTGTCTTGTATGCTCACATGAGTGTCTTGTATGCTCACATGAGTGAATTACTGGGTCAATTATGCGAACGTCTTACAGGATTTATTTTTCACATGAATATTAATTTGTGAGTTGGAGGAGACTACTTCACCCATGCTTGACTCACGTCTGTGTCAATATTGACCCATTGCTGACCTTGGGTCACAATAACGGGGCTGAGGATATGATGACCAAACCACACATCAGAAGATGGAGAGACGACGACGTTTCGGTCCATCCTGGACCATTATTATGTCGTCATAATGGTCAAGTCACACGACTTGATAATGGTCTGAAACGTCGTGGTCTCTCATCTTCTGATGTGTTGTTTGGTCAACATTGACCAATTGTTCTTAGATTATCCTAGAGGCATCCAAGAGGCACTCTGAGGCAAGAGTGGCATCGTTGATCTTAGAGGCATCCAAGAGGCACTCTGAGGCAAGAGTGGCATCGTTGAGGAACTATGTACTGGACTCTATGGAGATATTATTAGTGATCTTCACACACACAGAGTGACCACACTAACGTGACTGCATTAATGGGAAATTCTTTGACCATGTCGTGGCTTGGTTGTCTGGGGCGTGTGCGTGGGACTACCCACCACACAGGTTGTCTGGGGCGTGTGCGTGGGACTACCCACCACACAGGTTGTCTGGGGCGTGTGCGTGGGACTACCCACCACACAGGTTGTCTGGGGCGTGTGCGTGGGACTACCCACCACACAGGTTGTCTGGGGCGTGTGCCTGGGACTACCCACCACACAGGTTGTCTGGGGCGTGTGCGTGGGACTACCCACCACACAGGTTGTCTGGGGCGTGTGCCTGGGACTACCCACCACACAGGTTGTCTGGGGCGTGTGCGTGGGACTACCCACCACACAGGTTGTCTGGGGCGTGTGCCTGGGACTACCCACCACACAGGTTGTCTGGGGCGTGTGCGTGGGACTACCCACCACACAGGTTGTCTGGGGTGTGTGCGTGGGACTACCCACCACACAGGTTGTCTGGGGCGTGTGCCTGGGACTACCCACCACACAGGTTGTCTGGGGCGTGTGCCTGGGACTACCCACCACACAGGTTGTCTGGGGTGTGTGCGTGGGACTACCCACCACACAGGTTGTCTGGGGCGTGTGCCTGGGACTACCCACCACACAGGTTGTCTGGGGCGTGTGCGTGGGACTACCCACCACACAGGTTGTCTGGGGCGTGTGCCTGGGACTACCCACCACACAGGTTGTCTGGGGCGTGTGCCTGGGACTACCCACCACACAGGTTGTCTGGGGCGTGTGCGTGGGACTACCCACCACACAGGTTGTCTGGGGCGTGTGCGTGGGACTACCCACCACACAGGTTGTCTGGGGCGTGTGCGTGGGACTACCCACCACACAGGTTGTCTGGGGCGTGTGCCTGGGACTACCCACCACACAGGTTGTCTGGGGCGTGTGCGTGGGACTACCCACCACACAGGTTGTCTGGGGCGTGTGCCTGGGACTACCCACCACACAGGTTGTCTGGGGCGTGTGCGTGGGACTACCCACCACACAGGTTGTCTGGGGCGTGTGCGTGGGACTACCCACCACACAGGTTGTCTGGGGCGTGTGCGTGGGACTACCCACCACACAGGTTGTCTGGGGCGTGTGCCTGGGACTACCCACCACACAGGTTGTCTGGGGTGTGTGCGTGGGACTACCCACCACACAGGTTGTCTGGGGCGTGTGCCTGGGACTACCCACCACACAGGTTGTCTGGGGCGTGTGCCTGGGACTACCCACCACACAGGTTGTCTGGGGTGTGTGCGTGGGACTACCCACCACACAGGTTGTCTGGGGCGTGTGCCTGGGACTACCCACCACACAGGTTGTCTGGGGCGTGTGCGTGGGACTACCCACCACACAGTTTGTCTGGGGCGTGTGCCTGGGACTACCCACCACACAGGTTGTCTGGGGCGTGTGCGTGGGACTACCCACCACACAGGTTGTCTGGGGCGTGTGCGTGGGACTACCCACCACACAGGTTGTCTGGGGCGTGTGCGTGGGACTACCCACCACACAGGTTGTCTGGGGCGTGTGCGTGGGACTACCCACCACACAGGTTGTCTGGGGCGTGTGCCTGGGACTACCCACCACACAGGTTGTCTGGGGCGTGTGCGTGGGACTACCCACCACACAGGTTGTCTGGGGCGTGTGCCTGGGACTACCCACCACACAGGTTGTCTGGGGCGTGTGCGTGGGACTACCCACCACACAGGTTGTCTGGGGCGTGTGCGTGGGACTACCCACCACACAGGTTGTCTGGGGCGTGTGCGTGGGACTACCCACCACACAGGTTGTCTGGGGCGTGTGCCTGGGACTACCCACCACACAGGTTGTCTGGGGCGTGTGCGTGGGACTACCCACCACACAGGTTGTCTGGGGCGTGTGCGTGGGACTACCCACCACACAGGTTGTCTGGGGCGTGTGCCTGGGACTACCCACCACACAGGTTGTCTGGGGCGTGTGCGTGGGACTACCCACCACACAGGTTGTCTGGGGTGTGTGCGTGGGACTACCCACCACACAGGTTGTCTGGGGCGTGTGCCTGGGACTACCCACCACACAGGTTGTCTGGGGCGTGTGCGTGGGACTACCCACCACACAGGTTGTCTGGGGCGTGTGCCTGGGACTACCCACCACACAGGTTGTCTGGGGCGTGTGCGTGGGACTACCCACCACACAGGTTGTCTGGGGCGTGTGCGTGGGACTACCCACCACACAGGTTGTCTGGGGCGTGTGCGTGGGACTACCCACCACACAGGTTGTCTGGGGCGTGTGCCTGGGACTACCCACCACACAGGTTGTCTGGGGCGTGTGCCTGGGACTACCCACCACACAGGTTGTCTGGGGCGTGTGCCTGGGACTACCCACCACACAGGTTGTCTGGGGCGTGTGCCTGGGACTACCCACCACACAGGTTGTCTGGGGCGTGTGCGTGGGACTACCCACCACACAGGTTGTCTGGGGCGTGTGCGTGGGACTACCCACCACACAGGTTGTCTGGGGCGTGTGCCTGGGACTACCCACCACACAGGTTGTCTGGGGCGTGTGCGTGGGACTACCCACCACACAGGTTGTCTGGGGCGTGTGCGTGGGACTACCCACCACACAGGTTGTCTGGGGCGTGTGCGTGGGACTACCCACCACACAGGTTGTCTGGGGCGTGTGCGTGGGACTACCCACCACACAGGTTGTCTGGGGCGTGTGCGTGGGACTACCCACCACACAGGTTGTCTGGGGCGTGTGCGTGGGACTACCCACCACACAGGTTGTCTGGGGCGTGTGCGTGGGACTACCCACCACACAGGTTGTCTGGGGCGTGTGCCTGGGACTACCCACCACACAGGTTGTCTGGGGCGTGTGCGTGGGACTACCCACCACACAGGTTGTCTGGGGCGTGTGCGTGGGACTACCCACCACACAGGTTGTCTGGGGCGTGTGCCTGGGACTAGCCACCACACAGGTTGTCTGGGGCGTGTGCGTGGGACTACCCACCACATAGCTTCCAATCCTCGTCACAGCTCTTACGGATCTTGATCTTCGTAATGAGTAGAGAAAAAAGAAGGTGGATCAAGGGCCATTCTGAGCCCTTCACGCGAGGCAGCTTAATGTTCCCCTTAAGAGAAGGTCTGAGTAGTTGAGGGAGCATGATTGTATTGCTGGATTTTGAGGAGAAAAATGCTGGAGTGTGAAAACATTGTTTTGAATTTGGAATTTATTTTGACATTTGAAAATATTTAATTTCTTTAACCTTATTCTTGTTGTGATATTCTAATATTACATCAGTCAACTTTAACTGTATGTCTAGATGGATCTCCTGAGGAAGGACTTGCTTAGCTAACACGCTAAGTGTAGTAAGCAGCTCCTTCCTCACTCCAGAGACCATAGAAGAACAATTGACTATGCACGAGCAAATGCTGAGACCTCAAGAGTTTGAAATCCCCTTCACTTAGGCCGCTGACCTTCTCATATCGCTGGAGGGAAGGTAACGAGTAGGTCACGGCATCTCTCAACATTTAAGTTGTTGTGCTGCTGCTATGACTTCAGCTCTTATTCTCAAAAGCAATCTGAAATGAACAGCAATAGTAATGTCAGGCACACGGCAGAACAATAGTACATCAGTAAAATGTGTCGGGTGAACGAAAGAACAGTGTTCAACATAATACAGTTTATTCAATAAACTAATAACTACTACAACAACGAAAGAAATATCAGTGACAATACTCGAAATCCTTCTTGTGACACCTTTACGGACAGCTAGACACCAGCCATGAGTGCTGCAGTAATGAACTAACTTGAACATACTGAGTGATCACAGAGGAATCAATCCAGCAAGCAAGACATACTAAGTCTATAATCACTAATGCAACAACAACAAGGCAGGTTAGGAGACACGCCTCCTGTAACCTCCTCCAGTTCCTCTACGCTTCTTGCAGCCCTCCCCTACAATGGTGGCTGCAATACAATCAAACTAGCAGACTATCAATGACTAATGGGGCTACCGGCAACTCCAGCGACCATCCTCAATTATATTCTTACATTAACACTTCGTCCCTCGGACGATCAACAATCAATAACTAATTGATTACGTTAATATCAAAGTAACACTTACGTTAACTTAATCTTGTCTCCCACAGACAGATCAAACTGTTCAACTGTCACTAGTAACTCGGAATTACACAAACACTCAACCCGTCGAGCATTCAGTGAGTAATCCCCATTAATCCCTGTACTCCAGACAGCTGATTAATCCCTGTACTCCAGACAGCTGATTAATCCCAGTACGAGTTACGCTATTGGTTACTATCTCCCTCAATAGTTTGCTACAATTCTATGTCCAAAGTGCTAAGAGAACGGCAATCACCCTCGACTACCCTCGAGTAATTAATTACTATCCCGAAGATGAAGAATTAATTAATACACGAATACGTCACCTTTCACACTGGCTCAGCAATTATAACAAATTATAACGTTAATGAAACAATGTAGCCTTCGTGTGAGTCGATCACCCCTGATCGGAGTTAATTACCTTGACTTCCAGGAACCCGTAACTACCTGTCCAACTGACAGGTAATATACAACAGACAGTACTTAAGATGCAAGAGTTCAGCCCTCCCGGTCTTCCTACAACCTCCTACATTACTCAAATTGTCATAGAACAATTTCTGTATAAGCAATGGGTGTTGCCTTGGTTACGTTACATTAATTGCTTCTCAATCAACTTTCACACAATACTGGACTTGGATGACAACCAAATACACAGGAAAATATAACACCAAGTACACGTCCCAATGACCAGTTCACCACCACACAATAAATCACAACACCCGGTGATTTAAACGATTACAATCCGGGTGCAATTACAGTTACTGCAGAACACCAGTAAATAACACACTTGGTGCTCTAAACCACTAGAACATGGCCCATACAATTTACTGAACGACAATAACACACAGTGATTGATCAGCACTTATAACAATCACGGCCCAACAGTTTACAACCCCTTTGCAATGACACACACACCAAAGGTGCTCTAATTTCACTATATTAGAACACGGCCCAACACTTTACTATTCTGTTGCACTGACACACTGTGTTCTAATTACCACTTAGAACACGGCCCCACACTTTGCAACCCGGTTGCAATAACCAATTACTGCAACCATAGTAATAACACACATAGGCTTCGTGACACTACAATTATATATATCCTTCACACCTGTAGCCTTCAGCTATCGAATGCTAATGCGGAACACTAAGGAGATGACACACTCCTGATCAACTTTGGCAAGTGATTACCGATCCCACGGATCGATAATTACTCCCGTCACATACGTTACTCGACCGAGCTATCAGCTGTCATTCCTGACAGCCACGTTACTCACACTTCACCACAAGTCTACCAAAATTACGTTAACAGGTCAGCCACATAAATATATATGTAATCACATTTACCACAGCCCTGGACCACAACACTTGTATAAAACCACACACTAATATTACTCCACAATACTCAAGTGCCAGGCACTCCCCGGTGTTACCACACTGACACTCTACCGTGTACTGGTGACCGCTACTGGTCTCCTCTCCTGCAACAGACTACACGGACATGGGGCACAACAATAACAATTTCTCCTAAAAATTTTACGTACATGAAATCCCACCATAATGGAGTATAAAACACACTAGGACGGCCCTCAGTCTAATAACACCCTCACTGGTCCTCAATCTAATAACACTGTATGTGTTCCTACTTTAAATTAAAGCTACTCGCTTTAACTCTTTCCACAACTTCGCTACAACGGCCATTGTAATATATTTGAAATAGTGATAACCTGGGCTCTTCAGCGAGCCTATACACTGGACGTTTCGGGTACGGGTTGCCAAATCTGGTCTGGGTGAACGGCCATTCACGTGCTCCAGTGCACTGCGAGCGTCAGTCACGTGCACGTACACTAATAGAAGGTTCAGCTGGTGCCAACCCATTGTCTCACAGGGAGAATGGCTTGGAGTGATGAATCTCTTCTTCACTTCATTTAAGGCATTTTAAAGTTGAGCATAATTAGTGCATCCTCTCGCTGAGATTGGTTATAAGTGCTTTACTCTCTAATAGGATCCTTATTTCAGGCTTATTAACTCTCAGCCTGATGGATGGTTCCTGGCTTACTACTCTTACCGAAGTCTCAGTTATGAGGTATCAGAGGGAACTAATATCACTGGGCATGATTCCCTTATACTTTTTATTTAAAATACCGAGTGCTGCTGCTCCTTAAACATTAAGGCCTTATGAGGCTGACGTCAGCCAGGACCTTATCTTGTGACATCATCCGGAGAACACTTACCCAAGGTGTTGGATAATATCAGGAGACCCACCCAAGGTGTTGGATAATACCAGGAGACCCACCCAAGGTGTTGGATAATATCAGGAGACCCACCCAAGGTGTTGGATAATAACAGGAGACCCACCCAAGGTGTTGGATAATAGCAGGAGACCCACCCAAGGTGTTGGATAATATCAGGAGACCCACCCAAGGTGTTGGATAATACCAGGAGACCCACCCAAGGTGTTGGATAATATCAGGAGACCCACCCAAGGTGTTGGATAATAACAGGAGACCCACCCAAGGTGTTGGATAATAGCAGGAGACCCACCCAAGGTGTTGGATAATATCAGGAGACCCACCCAAGGTGTTGGATAATACCAGGAGACCCACCCAAGGTGTTGGATAATATCAGGAGACCCACCCAAGGTGTTGGATAATACCAGGAGACCCACCCAAGGTGTTGGATAATACCAGGAGACCCACCCAAGGTGTTGGATAATATCAGGAGACCCACCCAAGGTGTTGGATAATACCAGGAGACCCACCCAAGGTGTTGGATAATACCAGGAGACCCATCCAAGGTGTTGGATAATGGCAGGAGACCCACCCAAGGTGTTGGATAATATCAGGAGACCCACCCAAGGTGTTGGATAATACCAGGAGACCCACCCAAGGTGTTGGATAATACCAGGAGACCCACCCAAGGTGTTGGATAATATCAGGAGACCCACCCAAGGTGTTGGATAATACCAGGAGACCCACCCAAGGTGTTGGATAATACCAGGAGACCCATCCAAGGTGTTGGATAATGGCAGGAGACCCACCCAAGGTGTTGGATAATACCAGGAGACGCACCCAAGGTGTTGGATAATACCAGGAGACCCACCCAAGGTGTTGGATAATACCAGGAGACCCACCCAAGGTGTTGGATAATATCAGGAGACCCACCCAAGGTGTTGGATAATATCAGGAGACCCACCCAAGGTGTTGGATAATACCAGGAGACCCACCCAAGGTGTTGGATAATACCAGGAGACCCACCCAAGGTGTTGGATAATATCAGGAGACCCACCCAAGGTGTTGGATAATATCAGGAGACCCACCCAAGGTGTAGGATAATATCAGGAGACCCACCCAAGGTGTTGGATAATATCAGGAGACCCACCCAAGGTGTTGGATAATATCAGGAGACCCACCAAAGGTGTTGGATAATAGCAGGAGACCCACCCAAGGTGTTGGATAATATCAGGAGACTCGCCCAAGGTGGTGGATAATAGCAGGAGACCCACCCAAGGTGTTGGATAATGGCAGGAGACCCACCCAAGGTGTTGGATAATACCAGGAGACCCACCCAAGGTGTTGGATAATATCAGGAGACCCATCCAAGGTGTTGGATAATATCAGGAGACCCACCCAAGGTGTTGGATAATAGCAGGAGACCCACCCAAGGTGTTGGATAATATCAGGAGACCCACCCAAGGTGTTGGATAATACCAGGAGACCCACCCAAGGTGTTGGATAATACCAGGAGACCCACCCAAGGTGTTGGATAATATCAGGAGACCCACCCAAGGTGTTGGATAATAGCAGGAGACCCACCCAAGGTGTTGGATAATAGCAGGAGACCCACCCAAGGTGTTGGATAATAGCAGGAGACCCTCACAAGGAGTTGCTAAGAGGTTTGATTAACATACAAGTGACGGGGTGATGGAGAGGACGTCCATCATGTTGACACAGCCAGCCCCCCCCCCCCTAGGCGCCGCTCCAGGCCCGGGGTCAGATTAATGCTATCGCTTACTGCAGCGGCAGCCTCGGAGCCTCGCCACTACCTCCCGGCAGCCTCGGAGCTTCGCCACTACCTCCCGGCAGCCTCGGAGCCTCGCCACTACCTCCCGGCAGCCTGGGTGCCTCGCCACTACCACCCGGCAGCCTGGGAGCCTCGCCTCTACCTTCCGGCAGCCTGGGAGCCTCGCCACTACCTTCCGGCAGCCTCGGAGCCTCGCCACTACCTCCCGGCAGCCTCGGAGCCTCGCCACTACCTCCCGGCAGCCTGGGAGCCTCGCCTCTACCTCCCGGCAGCCTGGGAGCCTCGCCACTACCTCCCGGCAGCCTGGAGCCTCGCCACTACCTCCCGGCAGCCTGGGAGCCTCGCCACTACCTCCCGGCAGCCTGGGAGCCTCGCCACTACCTCCCGGCAGCCTGGGAGTCTCGCCACTACCTCCCGGCAGCCTCGGAGCCTCGCCTCTACCTCCCGGCAGCCTGGGAGCCTCGCCACAACCTCCCGGCAGCCTGGGAGCCTCGCCTCTACCTCCCGGCAGCCTCGCCTCTACCTCCCGGCAGCCTGGGAGCCTCGCCTCTACCTCCCGGCAGCCTGGAGCCTCGCCACTACCTCCCGGCAGCCTGGGAGCCTCGCCACTACCTCCCGGCAGCCTGGGAGCCTCGCCACTACCTCCCGGCAGCCTGGGAGTCTCGCCAATACCTTCCGGCAGCCTCGGAGCCTGGCCTCTACCTCCCGGCAGCCTGGGAGCCTCGCCACTACCTCCCGGCAGCCTGGGAGCCTCGCCACTACCTCCCGGCAGCCTGGGAGCCTCGCCTCTACCTCCCGGCAGCCTGGGAGCCTCGCCTCTACCTCCCGGCAGCCTCGGAGCCTCGCCACTACCTCCCGGCAGCCTGGGAGCCTCGCCTCTACCTCCCGGCAGCCTGGGAGCCTCGCCTCTACCTCCCGGCAGCCTGGAGCCTCGCCACTACCTCCCGGCAGCCTGGGAGCCTCGCCACTACCTCCCGGCAGCCTGGGAGTCTCGCCACTACCTCCCGGCAGCCTCGGAGCCTCGCCTCTACCTCCCGGCAGCCTGGGAACCTCGCCTCTACCTCCCGGCAGCCTGGGAACCTCGCCACTACCTCCCGGCAGCCTGGGAGCCTCGCCACTACCTCCCGGCAGCCTGAAAGCCTCGCCACTACCTCCCGGCAGCCTGGGAGCCTCGCCACTACCTCCCGGGAATCTCGGAGCCTCGCCTCTACCTCCCGGCAGCCTGGGAGCCTCGCCACTACCTCCCGGCAGCCTGGGAGCCTCGCCACTACCTCCCGGCAGCCTCGCCACTACCTCCCGGCAGCCTGGGAGCCTCGCCACTACCTCCCGGCAGCCTGGGAGCCTCGCCACTACCTCCCGGCAGCCTGGGAGCCTCGCTACTACCTCCCGGCAGCCTGGGAGCCTCGCCACTACCTCCTGGCAGCCTGGGAGCCTCGCCACTACCTCCCGGCAGCCTCGGAGCCTCGCCACTACCTCCCGGCAGCCTGGGAGCCTCGCCACTACCTCCTGGCAGCCTGGGAGCCTCGCCACTACCTCCCGGCAGCCTGGAAGCCTCGCCACTACCTCCCGGCAGCCTTGGAGCCTCGCCACTACCTCCCGGGAATCTCGGAGCCTCGCCTCTACCTCCTGGCAGCCTGGGAGCCTCGCCACTACCTCCCGGCAGCCTCGGAGCCTCGCCACTACCTCCCGGCTGCCTGGGAGCCTCGCCACTACCTCCCGGCAGCCTGGGAGCCTCGCCTCTACCTCCCGGCAGCCTGGGAGCCTCGCCACTACCTCCCGGCAGCCTGGGAGCCTCGCCACTACCTCCCGGCAGTCTCGGAGCCTCGCCTCTACCTCCCGGCAGCCTGGGAGCCTCGCCACTACCTCCCGGCAGCCTGGGAGCCTCGCCTCTACCTCCCGGCAGCCTGGGAGCCTCGCCACTACCTCCCGGCAGCCTGGGAGCCTCGCCACTACCTCCCGGCAGCCTGGGAGCCTCGCTACTACCTCCCGGCTGCCTGGGAGCCTCGCCTCTACCTCCCGGAAGCCTGAGAGCCTCGCCACTACCTCCCGGCAGCCTGGGAGCCTCGCCACTACCTCCCGGCAGCCTGGGAGCCTCGCCACTACCTCCCGGCAGCCTCGGAGCCTCGCCACTACCTCCTGGCAGCCTCGGAGCCTCGCCTCTACCTCCCGGCAGCCTGGGAGCCTCGCCACTACCTCCCGGCAGCCTGGGAGCCTCGCCACTACCTCCTGGCAGCCTCGGAGCCTCGCCTCTACCTCCCGGCAGCCTGGGAGCCTCGCCACTACCTCCCGGCAGCCCGGGAGCCTCGCCTCTACCTCCCGGCAGCCTGGGAGCCTCGCCACTACCTCCTGGCAGCCTCGGAGCCTCGCCTCTACCTCCCGGCAGCCTGGGAGCGTCGCCACTACCTCCCGGCAGCCTGGGAGCCTCGCCACTACCTCCCGGCAGCCTGGGAGCCTCGCCACTACCTCCTGGCAGCCTGGGAGCCTCGCCACTCCCTCCCGGCAGCCTTGGAGCCTCGCCACTACCTCCCGGCAGCCTGGGAGCCTCGCCTCTACCTCCCGGCAGCCTGGGAGCCTCGCCACTACCTCCCGGCAGCCTGGGAGCCTCGCCACTACCTCCCGGCAGCCTGGGAGCCTCGCCACTCCCTCCCGGCAGCCTTGGAGCCTCGCCACTACCTCCCGGCAGCCTGGGAGCCTCGCCTGTACCTCCCGGCAGCCTGGGAGCCTCGCCACTACCTCCCGGCAGCCTGGGAGCCTCGCCACTACCTCCCGGCAGCCTGGGAGCACAGGTCTGTTTACCAAGTAGTGTTGGTAGTGTGTGGGGGTGTTGTTGTGGCCCACTATCTACTTATAATTACTATCTACTTATAATTACTAGAACTAGTTTTAACTACTTGAATTCGTTATAACTACTTTAACTAGTTATAACAACTTCAATATCTTAAAGGGTTCACAAATCTTTTGACAGTAATGTTAACATAAAAAAACTAGTTTTTGGCCTGAAACCGCTGAATGGTGGTTTCAGGCCACATGAAGCAAGAATTGGAGGTCCATGGTGTATGTACGTTCAGGCCCTGAAGGCTCCTTCTCCAAAAAGATATGAGTTTTGTGCAGTTTACAAATGTTTATATTTGGTTACCTGTTTTTTGTTTTTCTTTTGGCAGTCTGCTGTCGAGGTTCAGAGAGACAGTGAAAAGAAAACGAAAAATGTTTGCTTGATAATTGTGGTGGATGGGAGGGAGTGGAAGAGTGACTGGTGAGAGACTCCAGTCTCTCCATGAGAGTACTGCAGTCAGGCCATGTACTCCAGTCAGGCCATGTCCTCCAGTCAGGCCATGTCCTCCAGTCATGCCATGTACTCCAGTCATGCCATGTAGTCCAGTCATGCCATGTCCTCCAGTCATGCCATGTACTCCAGTCATGCCATGTAGTCCAGTCATGCCATGTCCTCCAGTCATGCCATGTACTCCAGTCATGCCATGTACTCCAGTCAGGCGAGGTACTCCAGTCAGGCCATGTACACCAGTCAGACGAGGTACTCCAGTCATGCCATGTACTCCAGTCAGGGGAGGTACTCCAGTCAGGTCATGTACTCCAGTCAGGCGAGGTACTCTGTACCAAACTATCGTCCAGTTAGTAAAGTTACACCCCCGTAACACCTGCGTCAGATAATGTACGCTCTAGAGACCACCACCTGGTTCACTACTAAAGTTCACTGGCTCCTGGTCACCGTCTTCTCACCCATAGACGATGGTCTCTGTGGTGGGTGACACTCCCACTTGCACTCCTTCACTCATTATTCTCTCCAGCTCTCATATTTTTCTCATCTTAATCTCTAGCTTCAGTTTCACTCTCACCACCCTATATCTCCCTTGCTTATTGTGACTATCTTCTCTTTCTTCAGTCTCTTTATTGTGACAAGTCTCCTCTCTCCTTATTAGATTGTCATGTTACTGGGAGTTATGATTAGTAAGTACTGGGAGTCATGATTAGTAAGAATTTAAAACAAAAGGATCAATGCATAAATGTTCGTAATAAGGCAAATCGGACACTTGGATTTATTAATCGCAGCGTTAGTAACAAGACACCTGGTGTGGTTCTCAAGCTATATCTTGCTCTAGTTAGGCCCCATTTAGATTATGCAGTTCAGTTTTGGTCGCCATATTATAGAATGGATATAAATTCACTTGAACGTGTCCAGCGTAGGATGACTAAGTTAATTCCCCAAATTAGAAATCTTTCATATGAAGAAAGATTAACAAAGCTTAAGTTGCATTCACTGGAAAGGCGAAGAGTTAGGGGCGACATGATAGAGGTTTACAAGTGGGTGAATGGACATAACAAGGGGGATATTAATAGGGTATTAAAAGTATCAACACAGGACAGAACACGAAACAATGGGTATAAATTGGATAAGTTTAGATTTAGGAAAGACTTGGGTAAATACTGGTTCAGTAACAGGGTTGTTGATTTGTGGAACCAATTGCCGCGTAACGTGGTGGAGGCGGGGTCCCTCGATTGTTTCAAGCGCGGATTGGACAAGTATATGAGTGGGATTGGGTGGTTATAGAATAGGAGCTGCCTCGAATGGGCCAATAGGCCTTCTGCAGTTACCTTTGTTCTTATGTTCTTATGTCTCCTGTAACACTCAGTCTCTCACTCTCCACTCGTAATATCAATATATATATATTCTCTATTTTCCATGTATTACTCTCTCTCCTCACCTCCTCTCCGTCCTTCAGTTGCTGGAGGAATTACTTGGTCTGTGTTCAGCTTTGATGACAAAAGTGAAATAACATCGAAAAGTTTAATGTTATAAAACTGTGACCGAAGGACGGTTACAAAGGAAGTTAAATACATGGAAAATCGTGCTCACTTTGTGGTTGTTGAGTTTGAGGGTAACAATGGCACTGCGATGCTGCTTTAAAGCGAAACTATGCTATTATATGGACAGAAGCAAAGCAAAACTGTGGGAACTACGTTCTCCTTGAGTAGCAAATTTAAAATTTCTTTTGAATACTACAGGATAAATGTTGTGTAGAAGCAATAAGCAGCAAAGGAAAGAGAAGGAACGGAACAAAGAGACAAAGTATGAATATTTCAGTAGCTGGTGACTCTCTAGTTAAGCTCATGAATAGTGAATGTTGTTGCTGTGAGAGGAAGAGAAGCTTGGCTACGTGGCCCGGGAGGGATCATTAGGGTGTTCTTAGTGTATGGAACACCATAACTGAAAATGGATGTAAAACTCAAGTTTTGTTGTACATAAGAACATAAGAACAAAGGCAACTGCAGAAGGCCTGTTGGCCCATACGAGGCAGCTCCTATTTATAACCACCCAATCCCACTCATATACATGTCCAACCCATGCTTGAAACAATCGAGGAACCCCACCTCCACAATGTTACGCGGCAATTGGTTCCACAAATCAACAACCCTGTTACTGAACCAGTATTTACCCAAGTCTTTCCTAAATCTAAACCTATCCAATTTATACCCATTGTTTCGTGTTCTGTCTTGTGTTGATACTTTTAATACCCTATTAATATCCCCTTTGTTATGTCCATTCACCCACTTGTAAACCTCTATCATGTCACCCCTAACTCTTCCAAGTGCGGAGGGAAAGATTGGGTGGAAAAAGCAGGTGTTACTAGTATTTTCCCAATATTTTATTGTTATATGATTATGTTCATTAATTAGTCCTGATAAGATGTGGAAGTCAACCGAGAGAAGGACTGGGTTATTCCTGGCTATCCTCGACAATTCGTGTCGACTGTTAATTTAACATTACTTAAGATAAAGCAATTTCCAGGAAATTTCTGCATAATTTTAAGGAAACATGTTTCCAGGACAACTTTTTCAAGTACAGTTGAAGGGTCAGTAACGTGTCAGTAAATGTTTGATGAGAAAACATTTGGAGGAAAAATTGTGAATTCTTGAAATATATAAAAATATTCTTTCAGAATTGAAATAATAAGAGGTTAAAGACCTATATTTATATATTTTAATTCAATTTAAATTGTTGAAGTGTTAACATAAATTGGGCATCGTGAAAAACCACAGAAACACAGGTTAATTAACGTATACTCTAGCGAAGACATAGCTTGGTAGAGTTTATGTAACAGTTCATCTCCAGCTTCATAAAAACGGCAAATAGGGACGACCACACCTTGTTACTACTCTATATCAATAGGGACGACCACACCTTGTTACTGCTCTATATTAATAGGGACGACCACACCTTGTTACTACTCTATATTAATAGGGACGACCACACCTTGTTACTACTCTATATTAATAGGGACGACCACACCTTGTTACTGCTCTATATTAATAGGGACGACCACACCTTGGTACTACTCCATATTAATAGGGACGACCACACCTTGTTACTACTCTATATCAATAGGTACGACCACACCTTGTTACTACTCCATATTAATAGGGACGACCACACCTTGTTACTACTCCATATTAATAGGGACGACCACACGTTGTTACTACATATTAACAGGGACGACCACACCTTGTTACTACTCTATGTCAGAGAGTAAGGACGACCCCACCTTGTTACTACTCCATATCAATAGAGACGACCACACCTTGTTACTACTCCATATTAATATGGACGACCACACCTTGTTACTATTCCTTATTAATATGGACGACCACACCTTGTTACTACTCCATATCAATAGGGACGACCACACCTTGTTACTACTCCACAGCAGTAGGGACGACCACACCTTCCTACGCCACAGTAGCAGGAACGACCACACCTTCCTACTCCACATCAGTAAGGACGACCACACGTTGTTACTACTCCACATCAGTAGGGACGACCACACCTTCCTACTCCACAGCAGTAGGGACGACCACACCTTCCTACTCCACAGCAGTAGGGACGACCACACCTTCCTACTCCACAGCAGTAGGGACGACCACACCTTCCTACTCCACAGCAGTAGTGACGACCACACCTTCCTACTCCACAGCAGTAGTGACGACCACACCTTCCTACTCCACAGCAGTAGGGACGACCACACCTTCCTACTTCACAGCAGTAGGGACGACCACACCTTCCTACTCCACAGCAGTAGGGACGACCACACCTTCCTACTCCACAGCAGTAGGGACGACCACACCTTCCTACTCCACAGCAGTAGGGACGACCACACCTTCCTATTCCACAGCAGTAGGGACGACCACACCTTCCTACTCCACAGCAGTAGGGACGACCACACCTTCCTACTCCACAGCAGTAGGGACGACCACACCTTCCTACTCCACAGCAGTAGGGACGACCACACCTTCCTACTCCACAGCAGTAGGGACGACCACACCTTCCTACTCCACAGCAGTAGGGACGACCACACCTTCCTACTCCACAGCAGTAGGGACGACCACACCCTGTTACTACTGCATATAATGGGTAATTACTCTATACTAGTAGGTATAATTTTAAATTTAAAGGAAACTGCAAAATAAACTAAGTCCTCAGTATGATCAACATTTTGACTGAATAATTATTTCTAAGTTTGAGGTTGTCAGTTTAGGCAAATTCAAACTCTGTGACAAGATAACAAAGAGGCCATTACCATATTATTTATCATTTGTTTAACTTTTCTCAACACCGCAATAAAGCCAAACTTTACACCTCCATTTTGAGCTTTATTAACAAATGTTTGCAGTAATCTAAACCTTTTTTGTAGTTTTTAGTTAGCCAAAAAAAAAGAGTTCAAATTATGGGCAACTAGTGCTGCTGACTACTAATTTGTTGCATAATTATCATACAAAAAATAGATTAATTGAAAAAGGCGATTGGAAATATTTTCAAAGTTAATTACTGTGTACTCTTACAATTAACATTGTTTAGGATGTTTGTGGCAGCGTCTGTGGCAGTAAAATGTAAATCTCAAAACATAAAAGATAACTTCGTTAGTTTCCCTCTAATTATAAGGAAACTGAGCAGCAAAAATTTTTAATTTGATTGAGCTATTTTTTTTACAATTTTAATTTTAATGGTAATTCAATTTGGTTGTTAAACGCGTGCTGGTAATGCTTTCTGAGGTGTCATAAAATACTTGGACATTAATGGAAACATTGGGTAAGGCAAGAGCAATGAGAAGTAGAGCTCTGAAACCAAGAGAGAAATGTGTAAATGTAGCCAATATACCTAACACGACCCTTGGAGCTGTGTTAAGGAACGTTACCAACTAAAACACTTACGTTATCCAGCAAATAATTTATTGACAATGAGAACCAAATTGATCGAAGCTTTGTGGGATAATTTCAAATTCATATGTTAACATATAATGGAAAAAGAAAGGTAATACCAAACATTCAGAACCTTTACTAAGATGATTCAGTATTGATGAAGTATTCTTTAAAATGTGTACACAGTGAAGAGATAAATACACGAGATTTTACAGAACTGTTCACGACCTGTTGACCTTATTCCTCACCCATCTTTACTACCCTGCTGGGCTGCCCTTCACACTTCTACCTTTACTTCTGTACTTCCTCACTCTGTCGCTTTCATCCCTACCTCACTCTCACATCCACCCTCACCCTCATTCTCTCTCCCTCACTTTCATTCTCAATCTCAATCAATCTCCATCACTTTCTCCTTTACCTCCCCCACAACGCTCATCCATCTCTCTCTCTCTCTCTCTCTCTCTCTCTCTCTCTCTCTCTCTCTCTCTCTCTCTCTCTCTCTCTCTCCTCTCTCTCTCTCTCTCTCTCTCTCTCTCTCTCCTCTCTCTCTCTCTCTCTCTCTCTCTCTCTCTCTCTCTCTCTCTCTCTCTCTCTCTCTCTCTCTCTCTCTCTCTCTCTCTCTCTCTCTGTCTCTCTCTCTCTCTCTCTCTCTCTCTCTCTCTCTCTCTCTCTCTCTCTCTCTCTCTCTCTCTCTTCCCAGGCAGGACAGTGACGGTGTATAGACAGTATAGTTCCAGCTGACAGTGATCTGCCAGTAGACAGAACCACCGCCGGAAACACAAACCATAACTGTCTCTATTTTCTGCTTGTTACAACTTGTAATAAAGTTGTTACATCTTGGCTTAACGTGTTTATGACGTATTAGAACATTGTTACAACTTGCTATATTGGTTGTTATAACTGGTTAAGAAGTGTTAAAACTTGTTCGAACGTTGTAGCAACGTCGTAATTTCGGTGTGTGTTTGGCGGGACAGCAGCTAGTGGAGCACTTCCAGAAGAAAGTACACTCCTTGCTGACAGTGCCTCGACTCTAGACAGTAAAACCCCTGCTAGCAGTGTTCAGTCTTTGTAGCATCACCCAAGCTGTCAACGTTCAGCCTGTAAGCAGTAACAGCCAAGCTGTTAGTATTCTACAGTAGGGAGTACACCAAACGTGGCAGTACCATGTCTGCAGACAGTATCACTCAAGCTGGTTGGCCGGGATCTTTGACTGTACATATATAACAAGTTACGCGTGTTCACTTAGGCCGACCCCGACCAGCCTATGTCCATCCCGTACCCCAGCCCGTAGCCCCTGCAGAGTTAGACAAGGCTAGCCCCAAGCCTTACCCCCAAGACAAACAAACACAGATTCTCTCTCATAAATATATAGCTAACATATTCATACCAATTTCAATGAAGAATATTCTACACAAACAGTAAAAGGAATTACCAAGTGAAAAATCATCGGTAGGTTCTATTTTTATTATCATTCTTTTTTATATGCCGAATTTATATATTTATAAATATATCTATTATATATAAGATATATATATTTATATATATATATATATATCTTTTATATTTATATGCGCGTGTGTGTGTGTTTGTGTACTCACCTAGTTGTACTCACCTAGTTGTGTTTGCGGGGGTTGAGCTCTGGCTCTTTGGTCCCGCCTCTCAACCGTCAATCAACAGGTGTACAGGTTCCTGAGCCTATCGGGCTCTATCATATCTACACTTGAAACTGTGTATGGAGTCAGCCTCCTCCACATCACCTCCTAATGCATTCTATTTGTCAACCACTCTGACACTAAAAAAGTTCTTTCTAATATCTCTGTGGCTCATTTGGGCACTCAGTTTCCACCTGTGTCCCCTTGTGCGTGTTCCCCTTGTGTTAAATAGACTGTCTTTATCTACCCTATCAATTCCCTTCAGAATCTTGAATGTGGTGATCATGTCCCCCCTAACTCTTCTGTCTTCCAGCGAAGTGAGGTTTAATTCCCGTAGTCTCTCCTCGTAGCTCATACCTCTCAGCTCGGGTACTAGTCTGGTGGCAAACCTTTGAACCTTTTCCAGTTTAGTCTTATCCTTGACTAGATATGGACTCCATGCTGGGGCTGCATACTCCAGGATTGGCCTGACATATGTGGTATACAAAGTTCTGAATGATTCTTTACACAATATTCTGAATGCAGTTCGTATGTTGGCCAGCCTGGCATATGCCGCTGATGTTATCCGACTGATATGTGCTGCAGGAGACAGGTCTGGCGTGATATCAACCCCCAAGTCTTTCTCCTTCTCTGACTCCTGAAGAATTTCCTCTCCCAGATGATACCTTGTATCTGGCCTCCTGCTCCCTACACCTATCTTCATTACATTACATTTGGTTGGGTTAAACTGTAACAACCATTTGTTCGACCATTCCTTCAGCTTGTCTAGGTCTTCTTGAAGCCTCAAACAGTCCTCTTCTGTTTTAATCCTTCTCATAATTTTAGCATCGTCCGCAAACATTGAGAGAAATGAATCGATACCCTCCGGGAGATCATTTACATATCAGAAACAAGATAGGACCGAGTACAGAGCCCTGTGGGACTCCACTGGGGACTTCACGCCAATCGGACGTCTCACCCCTCACCGTAACTCTCTGCTTCCTATTGCTTAGATACTCCCTTATCCACTGGAGCACTTTACCAGCTACACCTGCCTGTCTCTCCAGCTTATGTACCAGCCTCTTATGCGGTACTGTGTCAAAGGCTTTCCGACAATCCAAGAAAATGCAGTCCGCCCAGCCCTCTCTTTCTTGCTTAATCTTTGTCACCTGATCGTAGAATTCTATCAAGCCTGTAAGGCAAGATTTACCCTCCCTGAACCCATGTTGGCGATTTGTCACGAAGTCCCTTCTCTCCAGATGTGTTACCAGGTTTTTTCTCACGATCTTCTCTATCACCTTGCATGGTATATAAGTCAAGGACACTGGCCTGTAGTTCAGTGCCTCGTGTCTGTCGCCCTTTTTGTATATTGGGACCACATTTGCCGTCTTCCACATTTCTGGTAGGTCTCCCGTCTCCAGTGACTTACTATACACTATGGATAGTGGCAAGCAAAGTGCCACTTTGTGTGTGTGTGCCCCATTTCCCCCCCCCCCAAAAAAAAAAAAAAATAACAGTTGATTGACAGTTGAGAGGCGGGCCGAAACAGCAGAGCTCAACCCCCGCAAGCACAAATAGGTGAATACACATACTCACAACAGACAAGTTCGTCCCAGTTCAAAAGGAAAAAAAATAAGTGCAGATGAGAAACCAATGGTTTAATAAGAGATATAAGCTAGCAAAGCAACTAAGTGCAAGGGCGTGGAGAACCTATAGAAATAATAGGACACTAGAGAGCAGAGCAAGGGACCAGAGTGCCAGGAATCAATGCGTCAGGGTCAGAAGAGAGGCGGAAAGACTATGAAAATGACATATTTGAAAATATGGCATAAAATGACAGCAAGCAAAGCAAAGACTCAACCTGAATTACTGCACAGCAACATCAGGAGGAAAACAACAGTGAAGGAACAGGTAATGAAACTGAGGATGGCGGCAGATACATTTACTACAAACGACAAGTGTGTGACGAAACTCAATAAGATTTCCAGGAGGTCTTCACATTAGAGCAAGGGGAAGTTCCAGAGATAAAAGAGGGAATAGATAACCAGGCACCGCTAGAAGAGTTTGGGATTGCCAGTGGGGAGGTGAGGAAGCTTTTGCTAGAGTTGGATGTGACAAAGGCTATAGGCCAGGATGGAATCTCACCTTGGATACTAAAGGAATGAGCAGAAGCACTCCGCCTGCCACTCTCCATAGTGTATAACAAATCACTGGCAACAGGGGAGCTGCCAAAAATTTGGAAGACTGCTAATCTAGTCCCGATAAACAAAGAGGCAGATAATCAGGAGGCACTAAACTACAGGCCAGTGTCCCTAACCTGCATACCATGCAAGCTGATGGAAAAGATTGTGCGAAAAAAGCTAGTGGAACATCTGCAGGGAAAAAACTTTGTAACTCAGCATCAACGTGGGATCAGGGATGGCAAGTCCTGCCTCACAGGATTAATTGAATTCTACGACCAGGCAAGAAAAATCAGGCAAGAAAGAGAGGGGTGGGCAGACTGCGTATTTTTGGATTGCAAGAAAGCCTTTGACACAGTACCACACAAGAAACTAGTGCACAAGCTGGAGATGCAGGTAGGAGTGAAAGGGAAGGTACTCCATTGTATAAGGGAGTACCTAAGCAACAGAAGACAGCGAGTCACTGTGAGGGGTGAGGTCTCAGATTGGCGAAGTGTCACCAAAGGAGTCCCGCAGGGATCAGTCCTTGGATCTATACTGTTTCTGATATATGGGAATGATCTCCCAGAGGGTATAGCCTCGTTCCTCTCAATGTTTGCTGATGATCCAAAAATTATGAGGAGGATTAAGTCAGAAGAAGATAGTATAAGGCTACAAGATGATCTAATCAAACTGAATGAATTTTCCAACAAATGGCTACAGTTCAACCCGAGCAAAAGTAAGGTAATGAAACTACGCAATGGAAACAGGAGGCCAGACACAGGATACCGAATGGGAGATGAAGTACTTAATGAAACTGACAGAGAGAAAGATCTAGGAGTTGATATCACACCAAACCTGTCTCCTGAAGCCCACATAAACAAATAACATCTGCGGCGTATGCATGGCTGGCTAACATCGGAACTGCCTTCAGGAATCTGTGTAAGGAATAATTTAGAACCTTGTATACCACATGTGTAAGACCAATCCTGGAGTATGCGGCCCCAGCATGGAGCCCGTACCTTGTCAAGCACAGGACTACGCTGGAAACAATTCAAAGATATGCCACTAGGCTAGTCCCAGAACTAAGAGGCATGAGTTACGAGGAAAGGCTGCATGAAATGAACCTAACGTCGCTGGAAGATAGGAGAGCTCCTGGAGACATGATCACTACCTACAAAATTCTAAGAGGAAACGACAGGGTAGGTAAAGATAAATTGTTTAACACGAGTGGAATACGAACAAGGGGACACAGGTGTAAACTTAGTACCCAAATGATCCACAGAGACATTAGAAAGAATTTTTCAGTGTCAGAATAGTTAACAAAGGGAATGCATTAAGTAATGATATGGAGGAGACAGACTCCATACACAGTTTCAAATGTAGATATGATAGAGCCCAGTAGACTCCGGAATCTGTACACCAGTTGATCGACAGTTGAGAGGCGGGACCAAAGAGCCAGAGCTCAACCCCCTCAAGCACAACTAGGTGAGTACACACACACACACACACACACACATACACACACACACACACACACACACACACACACACACACACACACACACACACACACACACACACACACACTGTAATCTAGTAAGATTAGATTAGAACTCATAATCTAGAGTTGTAACAGAGTACGCGTTAATCCCTCTTCCTCACACAGGGCCTGGATGAGCACCACGACAATCTCAGACGACAACATGAAGCTGCAACATGAGTTACGACCATCACGTGTGTCCTTCCCTCCTCCCTCCCTCCCTCTCTCTCTCTCTCTCTCTCTCTCTCTCTCTCTCAGTGCTTCTGCTACACTACACAGTAACAATATATTCCCTCAGAGCTCCACAAGTTGCAGCGCGTCTCAACAGATAGCAAACAGCCGTCCTGTCACATGAAATACAACATAAGCAGTTGTATTACCACATGAAATACAACGTAAGCTGCCGTACACTCGCATGAAATACAACATTTCCAGTTGTTTGTCTGGTAAGTTATGAAGACAGTATTGTTTGGTGGGACGTTATATGTGGGGAAGTGTGGGCTGTGGCCATAGTGGCCGACGAGCACAAGTTGTGGAGCCATAACTCACCATAATGACTGGTGTTGTGGAGGTGGAATGTTGACAGCTTGTAATAGGGCCTCTATGGTCATATACTGTTGTGGCCATAAGGCCACTGTGGCCCTCATGACCGGCCATTGTTGTGGCCATGATGCTCTGTGGACTCCAGCACCAGTTGTTACTGAGTTTGTCTATGTACTGATGAGGGTTATTGTTCGTCTGGCCAACATTTTGTTGCGGATTTGGTGGTTTTTTACTTTAATTTCCAATATGTCTCTGTTTATTGCAAATGGCCAACCAGGGTGCCACTGTTCACCTCCATGGAGCACCTCAGTCGAACTGCAGAGCAGAGTTCCCACTGAACCCCGCCTGGAACCCGCAGTGAGTGAGGTAACTGGACCACTCCCTAGTGTCCTTGCTGGGGTGTCCGTGGTCACGGTAACTCAAGGTTTACCCAGGTCAAGTTGCCCGTCCATAAGGTTATTCACAAGGTCGCCAACTTGACTCACCTTCCGCCACGGTCAAGTATTACTTCCAACACAGT
Organism: Procambarus clarkii; assembly: GCF_040958095.1. NCBI lineage: Eukaryota > Metazoa > Arthropoda > Malacostraca > Decapoda > Cambaridae > Procambarus > Procambarus clarkii. The sequence goes on from NC_091224.1 coordinate 6,234,377, forward strand.
GGGATGTCACCTCTCACAGTCTACTGCTTCCTCAACAGTAGTGTGGTGCACAGTAAACCTCACCACAACACATGAAAGAAATAATGAGGAGGAAGGAAACACAGTAGTAAAATATTATTTCTATACTCACAATAGGCTACACTATACTGGTCTGTAAAATTTCTCTAAATCAGTTCAATGGCAACACTCTTGAAATTACTCACCATATATGGCAACACTTCACTGTTTCCAAATCGACCGTTATGAGGATCTCTTAACCCAAACTTATGTCATCATGTGAATATAAATATATATTATAACGCCTCTCTAAATAATATGTAGCCTTTAAATCTAATCATCTCATGAAGACATAATCGCTGGCACACAATAATTAATTGTAATACTGCTTTATGCCCGATGTCACTCCTCACGTAATCTCCTATTATCACATTATTGATAAATAACTCCTTTCCTAACACAAGGGGCAAAATGGGCGGGCAATTTAACGTAGACCTCGTACATCGTAAGCGTGTAGCGTAGCTCCTCACCGATCCACGACGTTGAGACGTCCTCTTGCGTTTGAATGGCTCCTCCCTCAGCACCACTCACTCTACAAAGTGTTCCTCACAAGATGTTAGATTGAAACTGATGTCGCCTGGGCTTTCCAGACTAATACACATTCACGTACTGGTCCACCGCCTCACATGTAGCTTCGTAGTATGAATTCTCCCATGGAAGCAGTTGTTGAGCTGCACCGGACCAGGACTGTTATCAAATGTTCTTCACACAGCACCGTCGAGCACGGCCCGCGGGTTGTACCACAAACCTCCAGTGCCGCCTCTCAAAGTTATAAGGGGAGCGCTGTCGTCACCGAGCCATAGGTGCTATTTTCACACCATCCAGCTCTACCTCATACTCCCTCGGGAGGCGACAGGCCTCCCTCTTCCTTAGCACACGGTAACTGATTGAATTTACACTCTTTGGAGGCCTATGCCTCTCCAGAACGGGTTAGCGACTGAGCGCACCTCGGTTCAGCCTGACCCTTGGAAGCGAGTGAGTCAGATCTCCCGCCTTGCTTTGCAGGGCACGTGACGTCATGCAAAGTCACGCCCGGGACACGACGCCATTGGTCAACCTGGCCATGCCCCCGCCACCGACCAGTCACGCCTCGCCTGACACTGTACCCAGCATGCACTGGGGGTTTTTCCTTGAGCGGGAAAACTCTCCTCTCTCGCGAGGGTAGAGAGAGAGTTCGGGATGAGGCTAGGAGTCGCCTCCTTGCCTCATCCAGAATAAACATAAAAACGAAATTTCTTCTAATTGCAGTATCTCGCTTCCTTTAAAGTGTTATAAAATCAACAAAAACTTCTTCTAGATATTTATAGATAGGAAAGTATGATCTTCTATGCGGGAATAGGGGAATGCAGGATGGACTCTGTAACAATAGACAAGCTCAAGCGACCATCAATTGATCACATATATCATCAAATTGAACAACAAAATAAATAGAAATTCTAATGTTTCAGGTCTAAAAAGCACAAACAACCGAAACACATCAGAAGAACTGCTCATAATATCTGAGAGCATCACAGAAGACCAGGACAAGGACGAATCACAGGAGACGGTCTGCAGCATCTACAGATCATCTAAAAGCCTTCATATGGCTCAGAGAACAACCCGTCCTCCTAAAAAAAAATAGAACGTAGCATTTTGACGTATACTCAACCTAAGGCCAAAAATTTTCGTACTAGAAAATGGTAGCGGTACAGAGATCCTGTACCGTGCAAATACAGTCAGTAAAACCCCTAAATTATTGGGACCAGCTAAAATCTTTCGCATTGTTCTCCCTGTATGACAGGTGATGGAGATACACAATATTTTACTTCTGGAAAATACTGGAGGCATTGCTTCCAAAAGTGCACACTGGAATAATTGTGAACGAGACCAGGAGGCATGACAAAATGTTCAATATACTTTCTTTGAAATGAAGCGATGCTCTTGGTGCACCCAAGAAGGAACTGTAACCACTAAGGGTCCAAGTAATTTCAACTGCCTCATTCTAAATATAAGGAACAAAATTTTCTGATCTCTATAAGTGTTCAAAAGGGATCTTGATAAACACCTCAAAAGGAGTACCTGATCAACAGGGCTGTGATTTGTACGTTAGCCCGCGTACAACAGTGCCAAGCAGCGTCATTTACAAGACCATCAATCAGGAGGTCTGGTCAGAGACCGGGCCGTTGGGGCATTGATCCCCAGAACAACTTCGATGCGACCATTTAGGAATACAAAATTTTGTTAAAACTTTAAACTTGTTATTTTCCCAACTTCAGATGGGGAGCCCTTCCCACAATAAAGAAATATAATTTTAGAAATTTTAAATAAATATTTGTAATCAGATAATGGGTACCACGTCTGGTGCAATTGTAAGGACCCATAGTCTCGAAGAAGGGAATAAAGAGTATTTAGAGAAAAACTCGCCATTTGACTCTAAATACGTATGAGTGTTCACTTCTCCTACGACCCCTTTTTGTATTATTTATGTTGTACACTTTATTATACAAGGTTACACAGTTACATATATGATTGGTACAAAATGTGGACATTAAGAGGAAATAAAGGGAAGTTTGTTTCCTAGAGGCTGTAGATTTCCTCGAACTCCTCCAATGTCGGGCAGGAACCGAGGATGCAGCAGGTATTCCCTCTCTGGATCGCTACACTGAGGTGCTGGAAGAGAAAGCTCGCTGCTCTACAGTCTCTTGTGTTTTGATAAGCCTGGAACTAAGATCCTTGAGAACTCTCCTTGCACTCTTGCCACATGGACCAAGGGACTCGGATCCTATTGGAAGAAAGTTGTACAGGTGATGTATTTCCGTGTACTTGGCAGACTTGTCTCTTTCTGTGTGGCTGCGGCTCCTGCTTGGACGACAGATAGGTCGGCCAAGATTAAAATGCGTCCATGTATCATTTGAATCAGCTGATATTTTAGAAAAGCAGATGTAGATTATAGATAAACATCAAACATATATTAAGCTGCTTTCGTTTCGGATTTGGGTCATTAATATTTGCATGTGTAGCTGATAGTGAGGGAGTCCCTTGGGGATAATGACCCTTCATGATTATAAATATTTTTACGGTCACTCAAAATTAATATGTCGTTCACTGTCTCCAAAGGTTTACTATGGGAGACATTATTGTCATCACAAATAAATAGAAATTCACAAATATCATCAAATAATCCTCTGTTCAAAGAGTCGTCGAGAAGTATACTGATGCAGCACAGGTGACCTGTCCTCTCCAAAATGTTGGAGAGACCGCTTGTGAACACATGCTGTAATTATTATCTAATAAAATACAGTTTCCGCGTGATCTAACGTTCAGTTATTGCATCAAAGCACAGCTCATAGTTCTTTTAAGACAGCCAGAGACGTCTGTCGCTGTGAAAGGGTTAAGGACCGCAAGAGTTTTTCTTATTTTAATCCCACATAAAAGTGATTAATTTCTTTAGCCTCCTTAATTTTTTTTTAAATTTCCGTACGCAAGCACACATCTCCATTAACTTTTTCCCTCAAATACATTCCCGTATTTCTCTCAATTGGCAGCTTTAATCAGGGAAAAATCCACCAATAGGAGCATTTAACGAACAGAACAAATCTTTACAACTTGCCTGAGATTTGTGAATTCCATCCCGAGAATACATTTAATTATGCCAAGAGAAATGTTCCAAGATTTCAATGATTAATATTGCAACAGCCTTTTAATATTTGTATAGTATGCAATTTCAGTTAATAGCAAACTATAGACAATAGTTTCCACCTCCTTTACTTGGTAGAATTATTCCACCCTGAATACTCATTAACTCATTGGGTGTCGTACACCTTAGTATTGGGGCCTCACTCCATACTCTCCCTGCATCATTTCCTCTGGGCCTATTACAATAATGGGCTTATTCCCATTACTAGTAGTAATTTTACCCTTTTGCTAACGATGGAGGTCTTGATCTTGAAGAGCAGACAACTAACATATTCTTACATACTCTTGTGTCGTTTGTCCTCAGGGGGAAACTTTGACTTCCTTTGGACCTCAAATGAGCTGAGCTGAAGATCTTCACGAACGGTGAGTAAGTGTGCTTTACAGACCTCTTTAGGCCACCATTTATTACCTGAAGTTCAGAGGAAGTGGATGAATCACATACAAGATGCTTCCACAATGAATATTTCACTAGCTTGTTGTTAATAATCAGTGGACAATATATCTTGTTAAAACTTAAGATATCACTGGCTACCGTCTACAGTTAAGAAACTGTTCATTATGTATTCAAGATTTAACTATGCTCTTTCTTACACTCCTTTAAGGATCGTAAGAACATTTTCATCAGGATCTAAGAGCTGATCTGAATTAAGTTTACTGTGTGAGGAGATTATGAGAACATGAGGAGTGAGGAACACTGCAGCTGGCCTGCTGCCTCATGCGAGACAGGCCCTATGAGAACATGAGGAGTGAGGAACACTGCAGCTGGCCTGCTGCCTCATGCGAGACAGGCCCTATGAGAACATGAGGAGTGAGGAACACTGCAGCTGGCCTGCTGCCTCATGCGAGAAAGGCCATATTTGGACCACACTCCAAATTGTTATTGTTAATAATGTTAGCTGACAATATAATTATTTTAATTGTCTACAACATAACACTAAGGGTCTTCAGTCCTTAACCTTATCATATAACAAAATTCCCAAGAGCCTTTCCGAAGTGCCTGAACTAGAAATACTTACAGAACGGTAAGCAAAATGTCATAGCGTTGTGCTTCAACTGCTTACTCTCTCTCTCTCTCTCTCTCTCTCTCTCTCTCTCTCTCTCTCTCTCTCTCTCTCTCTCTCTCTCTCTCTCTCTCTCTCTACATACTCTTTCTACCTTCTCTCTCTTTCTACATTCTGTCTTCCCCCCTCTCTACCGCTCTCTCTCACTCTCTCCCTCTATCTCCCCTTTCTCCCGGTCTCCCTTTCTCTCAAGGGCTCTCAGCAAAGTGGTCCTGGAGGGAACCAATATCACTTCAAAGGCACTTGAGCTGGACCATCATCCCTAACTTGCCAAAGTTTGTCATGTAGGCCAGACTGCTGCCTCTCAGCCCACCTGCTCCTGATATTCTGTTCATGATAGATCACATATTATATTACTGGTACTGGTGCTTCCCTCGATGAATCAATATATTCATGAAGTTTTTATAAAGAAAATCATCATTACCCCTACAACACGCATACTTGTGATCACTCGCTTATATTCACTCACACACTTTCACTCAGCCTCACTCACGAGCACGCGTACACACACACACACACACACACGGTCAGTCGTGTTGGATGGACGTGGGTTGGGAGCTCCTGGGATACTAGTGAAGGAGGGATAATCGGGCTTCTTCGAAGTGAAATAGTGTATACGAGTAAATGAAAAACTTGGAGTTTGACTCAAACCATAAGGAAGTGAAGAAAGAAAGTAGACATAGCATAATTGAAAATAGGTGTTGAACGCGTTGTGGCAGTGTGAAGTAGTGGAGCAGACCTCACGCTGACTGTAACCTCACCAGCCTCAGTCTGTGACCGACGTGACCTCACCTCGGTAGCAACCCTTATTACACCACGTGGGGAGACGCCTGGAGACTCACTCGCCTATATAGTGTATAGCAGATCGGTAAGGTAATTGGAACGCCTGTGGGTAAGGTTGTTTATAGCAATGACTAGATCAGGAAGGGTGTCTAGGTCCAGCGGTATTATGAACTGGAACGCCTGTGGGTAAGGTTGTTTATAGCAATGACCTAAATCATGGAGAGGTAAATTGGGAATCAAGGAATTCCCATGGCGGGGAAGAAACGTGAGGAGCAAAGTTAGTAGATGTTATAGACAGGAATTTCCTAACACAACTTTTGAAGGAAGACACAAGGAAAAGAGGAGGGGATACACCGAGCCTATTAGACCTAATTTTCACCCAGAACGTAGAAGACATCGAGAATTTGGAACATGAAATACCTCTAGGGGCCAGCGACCATTATGTCTTAGTCTTTGACTACATGATGGAACTCAAACTTGTGACTAAGGGACAAGAGGTCTATGAAAGGAGAGTTGACTATAGAAAAGGGGACCCCAGGAGGATAAGGGACTATTTGGGAGAAGTGCAGTGGGAGGAAAACATTAGAGGAAAAACAGTCCAAGATATGATGGACCTAGTCACACGGAAATGCCAGGAGGCTCCCTCCGAAGGGCCGAAGAGAGATTTTTACCAACAGTAAAGGGAAAAAAAATAAGAGGGAATATAATAACCCATGGTTTAATAGACAGTGTTAGGAAGCAAAAATGAGAAGCAGGAGGAGTGGAGGAAGTACAGAAGCCAAAGGACAGAGGACAACAGGATCAGAGGCAACAGAGCTAGGAACGATTACATTAACAAAAGAAGAGCATCGGAAAGAAATTATGAGAACGATATTGCGATCAATGCAAAAAATTACCTAAATTACTACACAGCCATATTAGAAGAAAAATGTCGGTGAATGACCAAGTGAGAAGACTAAGGAAAACAGAGGGGGCATATACAGAAAGTGACAAGGAAATCTGCGAGGCACTGAATGCCAGTTTCCATGGAGTGTTCACAATCGAGCCTGAGCAGCTCCCATTGTTAGAAGATATTACCCTAGATGATCAGATATAGAAGTTACAGCAGAGGAGGTAATGAAACAGTTGATAACACTGGATGAAACTAAAGCGGTTGGACAAGACAAAGTATCACCGTGGATACTAATAGAGGCAGCGCAGGCCCTCAGCGTGCCTCTGGCAATGATCTTTAATGAATCACTTGTGTCGGGAGAATTCCCCAATTGCTGGAAGAGAGCAAATGTTGTACCGATTTTCAAGAAAGGTGTTAGGGAGGAGGCACTTAACTGTAGACCCATATCACTGACAAGCATCTCCTGTAAAATACTTGAAAGAATAATTAGGCAAAAATTGGTTGCACACCTAGAGAACATTAGGTTTGTAAACAAACATCAACATGGGTTCTGGAAAGGGAAATCGTGCCTAACAAACCTTTTGGAATTCTGTGATAAAATAACGAGGATAAGGCAGGACAGAGAAGGTTGGGCAGACTGCATATTTCTAGACTGCCAAAAAGCCTTTGATACAGTACCGCACATGAGACTGCTATTCAAACTTGAGAGGCAGGCGGGAGTTAGCGGAAAGGCCCTAGCATGGGTAAGGAACTGTCTAACTGGAAGGAGCCAGAGAGTTACGGCAAGGGGCAAGAAGTCGGAATGGCAAACAGTAATGAGTGGAGTACCTCAAGGATCGGTGCTGGGACCAATTATATTTCTACTATACGTTAACGACATATTTACAGGAGTAAAATCCTACATGTCGATGTTCGCGGATGAGGCAAAGTTGATGAGAAGAGTCGTGACAGATGAAGATTGTAGGATCCTACAAGAGAACTTGAACAGGTTGCAGAGATTGTCAGAGAAATGGTTACTGGAGTTCAACACACGAGCAAATGTTAAGTTATGTAAATGAAACTAGGTGATAGAACCTGTGACGACGCAAGAAAGTGACCTGGGCGTGGACGTAACACCTAATCTAACTCCTGAGGCACATATAAATAGGATAACGACAGCAGCGTCCTCTACACTGGCAAAAGTTAGAACATCATTCAGAAACCTAAGTAAGGAGGCATGTAGGGCACTTTGCACTGCCTATGTGAGGCCAGTCTTAGAGTATGCCGCCCCAACATGGAGTCCCCACCGGAAGAATCACATAAGGAAACTGGAAAAGGTTCAGAAGTTTGCAATGAGACTCGTCCCAGCATTACGAGGGATGAAGTATGAAGAAGCGCCTGAAGGAACTGAGCCTTACGACACTAGAAAAAAAGTAGAGGGGGCTGGGAAATGATAGGAACATATAAAATACTCAGGGGATTGACAGAGTGGACATTGACGAAATGCTCACACAGAATAGTAACAGAACGAGGGGACATGGGAGGAAGCTGGAAACTCAGATGAATCATACAGATGTTAAGAAGTTTTCTTTTAGCGTGAGAGTAGTGGAAAAATGGAATGCACTTAAGGAACAGGTTGTGGAAGCAAATTCTATTCATAATTTTATAACTAGGTGTAACTAGGTAGGCATGCTAGGGAAATAGGACCGGAGTCATTGCTCTAAACAACCGATGGCTCGAAAGGTGGGATCCAAGATTCAATGCTTGATCCTGCAGACACAAATAGGTGAGTGACCCATAGGTGACCCACACACACATTCATACACACACACATACACACACACACAGCCACACACACACACACACACACACACACACACACACACACACACACACACACACACACACACACACACACACACACAACATCGTGCCTAACAAACCTTCTGGAATTCTATGATAAAATAACGAGGATAAGACAGGACAGAGATGGTTGGGCAGACTGCATATTTCTGGACTGCCAAAAAGCCTTTGATACAGTACCGCACATGAGACTGCTGTTCAAGCTCGAGAGGCAGACGGGGGTGGGGGGAAAGGTCCTAACATAGATAAGGAACTATCTAACAGGAAGGAGCCAAAGAGTTACGGTAAGGGGCGAGAAGTCGGACTGGCGAACAGTAACAAGTGGAGTACCACAAGGATCGGTGCTGGGACCAATTCTATTTCTTGTATATGTTAACGACATGTTTACAGGAGTAGAATCCTACATGTCGATGTTTGCGGATGACGCAAAGTTGATGAGAAGAGTTGTGACAGATGAGGATTGCAGGATCCTCCAAGAGGACCTGAAAAGGTTGCAGAGATGGTTAGAGAAATGGCTACTGGAATTCAACACGAGCAAATGTAAAGTTATGGAAATGGGACTAGGAGATAGGAGACCAAAAGGACAGTACACAATGAAGGGGAACAGCCTACCTGTAACGACGCGTGAAAGAGACCCGGGGGTGGACGTTACACCTAATCTATCTCCTGAGGCACATATAAATAGGATAACGACAGCAGCGTACTCTACACTGGCAAAAGTTAGAACATCATTCAGAAACCTAAGTAAGGAGGCATTTAGGGCGCCTCACCATGGAGTCCCCATCTGAAGAAGCATATAATGAAACTGGAAAAGGTTCAGAAGGTTTGCAACTAGACTCGTCCCAGAGCTACGAGGGATGGGGTATGAGGAGCGCCTGAGGGAACTGTGCCTTACGACACTAGAAAGAAGAAGGGAGAGGGGGAATATGATAGGAACGTATAAGATAATCAGAGGGATTGACAGAGTGGACATAGACGAAATGTTCACACGGAATAGTAACAGAACGAGGGGACATGGATGGAAGCTTGAAACTCAGATGAGTCACAGAGATGTTAGGAAGTTTTCTTTTAGCGTGAGAGTAGTGGGAAAATGGAATGCACTTCAGGAACAGGTTGTGGAAGCAAATACTATTCATAATTTTAAAACCAGGTATGATAGGGAAATGGGACAGGAGTCATTGCTGTAAACAACCGATGCCCGAAAGGCGGGATCCAAGAGTCAATGCTCGATCCTGCAGACACAACTAGGTGAGTACAACTAGGTGAGTACACACACACACACACACACACACACACACACACACACACACACACACACACACACACACTTCCTCTCTCTCTTCCTCCCCCATCCCGCTCTGCCCTCCTGAGAAATCCTATCACGGCACAACTATAGGAACAGGGTCAAGCATGGCAGCCAGAGGTACCAGGGGAACAGGGAAGAGCCAAGGTGACGAAAGGAAGGAAATGTTCGCCCAGTTTCTGGAGGACATCAAGAGTGAGATGCAAGAAATGATGCAGGAAATGAAGAACGAAATAAGCAACCTGAAAAGAGAGCTGACAGCAGCAAAGGAGGAGATTAGAGCCCTCAAAGATAATGGTATCGAGGCTGAGAATCAGAAAACCATCCAGGGAGAAGGTGGTAATAGTTTTTTGGATGAGAATGCCACAATAAAAGCAACATTTGCAGAAATACTAAAAAAATAACTCTGAAGTAATGACTGCAGTGATGGAGGTGGCCATGAAAGCTGCCACCTCACAGGAGGCGGCACGCTCCACTAGCCAACTGCTGGAAAGGAACAGATCAGTGGTTGCTGTGGGTATTAAAGAGCAGGAAGGCTCTAATAGGACAGAGTGGAATGACAAGAACAAAGCAGCAGTGAATGAAGTACTAAAGGCACTAGACATGGAAGGGGCTGAGCATAGCATTGAGAAGGTTTTCAGGCTAGGCTGGTAACAACAAAGACCGAGACCGAATGATAAAGATAGTGTTTGCAAACTAGAGCACAAAGAAGAAGATCCTATCAAGGAAGAGCTCCCTGAAAAACGTGGGAAAATTCAAAAATGTATTCCTCCAGAGAGACATGACAAGGGAGGAGAGAGCCGTGGTGGCAGAAGCAAGGAAGAGGCGAAGGGTGAGAGGGGAAAACCAGGAAGTCACAGCTCCCAACACAACACCCCCAGAAGCGAGGGGGGAACCCACAACCAGCTACCCAGTAACACCAGAAGGGAGGACAACCCCGCCTCTCTCCTCTGCATGGAAAACCCCCCTACCCCAAACCCTCCGTGCCCCCACTCAAATGTTCAGCCAAATCTCCCTCCCCCCACACCCAATCCCCACCCTTCTACCCCTCCCCTCCTCTCGAGTCCTCCCTCCCCCCTTTCCTTCCCGTCCTCCCTCCCCTTTCACCCCATACCCTCCCTGTCCCTCCCCCTTCACTGGATCCCCTGTCCCTCCCCCTTCACTGGATCTCCTGCTCCTCATCCCAGTATCCTCTGAGACCCTGTTATCCACCTCACAGGTCCTCACACCCATGGAACAGCCTCCCCCACCAGCAGAACACTCACCAAGGAGGCGATTTGAGAAGGGACAAAAGAAAGTGAGCCTCAGAGCGATGTACACTAACATAGATGGAATTACAAATAAAGCAAATAAGCTTGGAGAACGGGTACTAGAGGAAAACCCAGACATAATAGCCCTCACAGAAACAAAGATCACGAAAACGATAACAAACGCAGTGTTCCCACAGGACTATTATGTTATGAGGAAAGAGGGGGAAGGAAGAGGTGGGGGGTGGTGTAGCTCTGCTGGTAAGAAAAAGCTGGGATTTTGAGGAGATGGATATTCAGGGCTGTGAAGGTTTCAGTGACTACATAGCAGGTACCGTAACAAATGGAGGGAAAAAAATTATAGTCGTAGTCATATATAATTCACCACCAAATGACAGAAGACCTAGACAGGAATATGATAGAAACAACATGGTCACCATTAACATAATAGAAAGAGCAGCTTCTGTTGCTAGCAGGAATGGATCTGGACTACTAATTATGGGAGACTTCAACCATGGGAAGATAGATTGGAAGAACAGAGACCCGCATGGAGGACCAGAAACATGGAGGGCTAAGCTGCTGGACGTGGCAACAAGAAACTTTCTAAGCCAGCACATCAAAGAACCAACAAGAATGAGAGGAGAAGATGAACCAGGAATGCTTGATTTGATATTTACCCTAAATGAGTGGGATATAAGAGAAGTTAAGATGGAAGCGCCCTTGGGAATGAGTGACCACAGTGTATTGAACTTTGAGTACCTGGTAGAGCTAGGACTTATCTCCCCCAAAAAAGAACTAGGAATCAAAAGGCTGGCATACCGAAAGGGAAATTATGAACAGATGAGAAGTTTCCTAAGTGAAATACCTTGGGACACAGACCTCAGAGATAAGTCTGTACAGGGTATGATGGACTATGTTACCCAAAAGTGTCAGGAGGCAGTAAACAGGTTCATCCCGGCCCCAAAGGGAAAAATCCGAGAAGCAACAGAAGAATCCAGTATAATAGGGCATGTATGGAAGCGAAGAAACTGAACAAAAGGGCGTGGAGGAACTTCCAGGAATAACAGAACACCAGATAGCAGAGAGAGATACCAGAGAACCAGGAATGAGTACGTCAGGGTGAGAAGAGAAGCAGAGAAAAGTTTTGAAAATGATATAGCAAACAAAGCCAAGACCGAACCAAAGCTACGCCACAGTCACATCAGAAGGAAAACAACAGTGAAAGAACAGGTATGGAAACTTCGAACAGGCGAGGACAGGTATACAGAGAATGACAGAGAGGTGTGTGAAGAACTCAACAAGAGGTCCCAGGAGGTCTTCACAATAGAACAAGGTGAGGTCACTGTGCTAGGAGAAAGGGAGGAAAACCAGGCGGCCTTGGAAGAGTTCGAAATTACGAGAGAGGAGGTCAAGAGACACCTGCTGGATCTGGATGTTAGAAAGGCTGTTGGTCCAGATGGGATCTCACCATGGATACTAAAAGAGTGTGCAGAGGCACTTTGCTTGCCACTCTCCATAGTGTATAGTAAGTCACTGGAGACGGGAGACCTACCAGAAATTTGGAAGACGGCGAATGTGGTCCCAATATACAAAAAGGGTGACAGGCAAGAGGCACTGAACTACAGGCCAGTGTTCTTGACTTGTATACCTGACTTGAAGGGACTTGACTTGAAGGGACTTCGTGACAAATCGCCAACATGGGTTCAGGGAGGGTAAATCTTGCCTTACAGGCTTGATAGAATTCTACGATCAGGTGACAAAGATTAAGCAAGAAAGAGAGGGCTGGGTGGACTGCATTTTCTTGGATTGTCGGAAAGCCTTTGACACAGTACCGCATAAGAGGCTGGTACATAAGCTGGAGAGACAGGCAGGTGTACCTGGTAAGGTGCTCCAGTGGATAAGGGAGTATCTAAGCAATAGGAAGCAGAGAGTTACGGTGAGGGGTGAGACCTCCGATTGGCGTGAAGTCACCAGTGGAGTCCCACAGGGCCCTGTACTCGGTCCTATCTTGTTTCTGATATAGGTAAATGATCTCCCAGAGGGTATCGATTCATTTCTCTCAATGTTTGCGGACGATGCTAAAATTATGAGAAGGATTAAAACAGAAGAGGACTGTTTGAGGCTTCAAGAAGACCTAGACAAGCTGAAGGAATGGTCGAACAAATGGTTGTTAGAGTTTAACCCAACCAAATGTAATGTAATGAAGATAGGTGTAGAGAGCAGAAGGCCAGATACAAGGAATCATCTGGGAGAGGAAATTCTTCAGGAGTCAGAGAAGGAAAAAGACTTGGGGGTTGATATCACGCTAGACCTGTCTCCTGCAGCACAATATCAAACGGATAACATCAGCGGCATATGCCAGGCTGGCCAACATACGAACGGCTTTCAGAAACTTGTGTAAAGAATCATTCAGAACTTGGTATACCACATATGTCAGGCCAATCCTGGAGTATGCAGCCCCAGCATGGAGTCCATATCTAGTCAAGGATAAGACTAAACTGGAAAAGGTTCCAAGGTTTGCCACCAGACTAGTACCCGAGCTGAGAGGTATGAGCTACGAGGAGAGACTACGGGAATTAAACCTCACTTCGCTGGAAGACAGAAGAGTTAGGGGGGACATGATCGCCACATTCAAGATTCTGAAGGGAATTGATAGGGTAGATAAAGACAGTCTATTTAACACAAGGGGAACACGCACAAAGGGACACAGGTGGAAACTGAGTGCCCAAATGAGCCACAGAGATATTAGAAAGAACTTTTTTAGTGTCAGAGTGGTTGACAAATGGAATGCATTAGGAAGTGATGTGGTAGAGGGTGACTCCATACACAGTTTCAAGTGTAGATATGATAGAGCCCGATAGGCTCAGGAATCTGTACAACTGTTGATCGACGGTTGAGAGGCGGGACCAAAGAGCCAGAGCTCAACCCCCGCAAACACAACTAGGTGAGTACAACTAGGTGAGTACACACACACACACACGAGGGGGGCCTCATAGCCTGGTGGATAACGCGCAGGACTCATAATTCTGTGGCGCGGGTTCGATTCCCGCACGAGGCAGAAACAAATGGGCAAAGTTTCTTTTACCCTGAATGCCCCTGTTATCGAGCAGTAAATAGGTGCCTGGGAGTTAGTCAGCTGTCACGGGCTGCTTCCTGGTGTGTGTGTGTGTGTGTGTGTGTGTGTGTGTGTGTGTGTGTGTGTGTGTGTGTGTGTGTGTGTGTGTGTGTGTGTGTGTGTGGAGTGGAAAAAAAGAAGTTAGTAAACAGTTGATTGACAGTTGAGAGGCGGAAAGAGCAAAGCTCAACCCCCGCAAACACAACTAGGTGAATACAACTAGGCAACTAGGTGAATACACACACACACACACACACACACACACACACACACACACAGCATGGAGCCCTTTCTTGTCAAGCACAAGACGAAGCTGTAAAATGTTCAGAGGTATGCCACTAGGCTAGTCCCAGAACTAAGAGGCATGAGTTATGAGGAAAGGCTGCGGGAAATGCACCTCACGACTCTGAAAGACAGAAGAGTAAGAGGAAACATGATCACTACCTACAAAATTCTCAGTTGAAATTGACAGGGTAGATAAGGATAAACTGTTTAACACGGGTGGTACGCGAACAAGGGGACACAGGTGGAAACTGAATACTCAAATGAGCCACAGGGACATTAGAGAGAACTTTGTCAGTGTCAGAGTAGTTAACAGGTGGAATGCATTAGGCAGTGATGTGGAGGAGGCAAACTCCATTCACAGTTTCAAATGTAGATATGACAGAGCCCTGTAGACTCAGGAATCTGTACACCAGTTGATTAACGGTTGAGAGGCGGGACCAAAGAGCCAAAACTCAACCCCCGCAAACACAAATAGGTGAATACAATAGGTGAGTACACATATACATACACACACACACATTTGAGTGGTCTAAAAAGCGATTAAATAGATTTTTTCATTGTATTGGGTTTCCTCTCCATTCCAAGCTGTTTCGATAGACAAAATAACACTAGCTGTGGATTTCCTGGATGTTACTGTATCAACACCATCGACGGTGTGTGGAGTAGCAATGTCAGCGCCATCTATGGGTCAGCACTCCAACTCCCCTAGGATTTGGCACTATGTAGGCAACGCCATCTGTTGGTGGTGGTGTGGTATCTGCAAATGGCTCCAGTTTCCTGCCCCAGTACGAAGAGGAGGTCGATGTGGATAATCTCTGGTGGGTGGCGTATCAAGATCAGTGCCATCTAGGTTGTGGCTACAAATCACAATGTCCAGTTCCCGGTGAACGAGTGTTATCTCCAGGGTTACCCAGTGTACTGTCCCTCTGGCTATTGACGTTTTATTGTTCAAAGAGGTGACATATGGAGGTGATTGAGGTGAGGAAGGCAGTTTACCTTGGGCAGTCCACGAACTCTTGGCTTGGTTCTGCAAGAAGGCATGGTCCCGCTGTTGATCCAAGCAGTGTGTGTTAACTGATGGTATATGTAGTATTGGTGAAGATCGACGTACCCGGGATTGGCTAATAAGGGTTAAGGAAGACAGTGATGTGTCTATTTGTGAAGTGCTGCTAGCAAGCTGCTAGAGGCTTCTACCAAGGTGTTCGCTACCCCTGTGTATGATTGTTTGAAACCCCTATCAGTGTGTTGCTGAAGCCCTCTGCCAGTATCTGGAGAGTGAAGGAGGGGGTGTAGACACATTGTGATACTATGTGAATCGACTGGTCCATGTAGACGGTGAACTCGTCAGTGTTTACCAGTGGACAACGTGTACCTGGGATGTGGGTTCACTTGGACATGATGAACACTGTCGTTGTGTTGTGCCCCGAGTGAAAGAGGCAGTTGTACCTAAGTGTAGTAATAATCTATTTATATATGTATATTTAATGGTGAAGGTGTGAATATATTGAAGCGAATTGTGCCTTGCTTATCCCCCCTTTATTTATGCATTTCACTACTGCTTGAAATTGCCAGTTTCTTGAAAGCTTATCACAGACTTGGGGTCGATTATATATTGAAGAGGTTATATCATCCTGAACCCGGTTACTGGCCCAAAGTGGCCGTAACAATGGATTTCTCATCATTTTCAGGGGGTAGGTAAGCTTGAACCTCTGTCTATGAGGGTAAAATTTGAACATAGGCACATAAAACTACGAAACATTCAGAATCACTTATTGCCATTGATAATTCATGCCTTTCCGGAGAGGCTTTTCTTGTTGCTGTCAGGGAAGACTTTTCTGTGTTCCTGCACACCTGCAGAAGGAACTGTTCTTGATCTTCAATACGTGTGTGAGTAGTCCATTAAATTCCTGAATTTGGGCCACTCACGTTCTTCGTGGTCGGTCACTTGTGTGGATTACACGGTCTGACATGTGGCTTTATTATAGCCATATCATTATTCTAAAGTCTCTGGGTCTGCTTTCAGGAAACTGGCAGGAAGAATCATGAATTATAAAAGCACTCGACTTCTCTGTGCAACAAGGACTTCTAAAACACGTCTCAATGTTGTGCAGGTCAACTCGGGGACGCTCCTGTGGCTCTTCATGGTCTTCGTCCTCCACAGCGACGACTACTAGCCGTGTAGGTAATAGTCAGCTCATCTGATACTTACCTCAGATGACCAGCTAGTGTTGTGGTTGCTGCCTTGGAAATTGCTTGGTTTCCATATTCATTCCTCACCAGCGACTTCAAGAAAAGTTGATCTTCATTTGGGGTCCAGGCTGCAATAGAGGATCTTATCCAGGCTATTAAGCAAAGACGAATGGTGAAGGTGACCATCTCTCACTGACCTTTAAACTGTTCTTTGCTGGTGAGCTTGAATCTATCTCTGAATAGCCAAACTTTCAGACCGTTGGTGACTTTCGACATCCACATTGGACGGTGGATAGGTCTTTAAGCCTTAAACTGAATTCTTCTTACCCGGAATTGTTTCATTGTTGGGCTTCAGAAAGTTTTTTTTCTGAATGAAATCCAGAGCGTCATCCTTCTTCAGAACTCGCTTCATAATCAAGTTCATCTGTGGACACATTTCCAAAGCCTTCAAATTCAGGCCTTTCTAATGGTCCTGGAATCGCATAAACAGTAATACGTATGGTCCAGAAAACTGTCGAATGCATGTCATGAACACAGAGTTAATTATAATTTGAAGAACGTGGAGGCAAAGAGTCAGAAACGGAAGATTGGTACCAAGTTCTTGCTCAAATAACACACACACTCTCCTCCTAACCTGCCTGTGTTTGAACTTGTCTCAAAACTCATAGCTCGAACAAAGTCCTCGAAGGCCCATTTCTTCAAGGCATTATCACAGCATATTCTTGTGCTTGACTACTACCTGATGTTAAGTTGTCAACAGTCAGAAGTTGAGATACTCCAACTCCGGACACAAGTATTGGAAGGCGGTCAACTAATTTTGACCAATGAGGCCGGGAAACGGGTGCCTATCCGAATGGACTATTATTATATATCAGCACCTCAGTTCAGTCTTCAAATCGTGTGCCTTATTTTTTCGAAGATTTTGTCAGAAATAGAGAACCTGCTCAATGCCAGCTCATCAACATCACGCCAAAGAATATGCACAATTGCAGTGACAATCAGCAGTGCGTTTTTGTCCCTTATTTTGTTCTGTCCAAAGGAAAAGGTAAAGATGGTGTCACAGCGGACATACTTTCAATTTATGACAAGGTGGAGTACCTGCAAGCACTCGCCCATACCTCTCAGTTTCCAACTAATCTGTAGTCACAATTGCAGCTATTAGAAGAGGCTAGTGCATCAATGGTGACCCTGGTCTTGCATCAGTGGTGACCCTGGTCTTGCATCAATGGTGACCCTGGTCTTGCATCAATGGTGACCCTGGTCTTGCATCAATGGTGACCCTGGTCTTGCATCAATGGTGACCCTAGTCTTGCATCAATGGTGACCCTGGTCGTGCATCAATGGTGACCCTGGTCGTGCATCAATGGTGACCCTGGTCGTGCATCAATGGTGACCATGGTCGTGCATCAATGGTGACCATGGTCGTGCATCAATGGTGACCATGGTCGTGCATCAATGGTGACCCTGGTCGTGCATCAATGGTGACCCTGGTCGTGCATCAATGGTGACCATGGTCGTGCATCAATGGTGACCATGGTCGTGCATCAATGGTGACTATGGTCGTGCATCAATGGTGACCCCTGGTCGTGCATCAATGGTGACTATGGTCGTGCATCAATGGTGACCCTGGTCTTGCATCAATGGTGACCCTGGTCTTGCATCAATGGTGACCCTGGTCGTGCATCAATGGGGACCCTGGTCGTGCATCAATGGTGACCCTGGTCTTGCATCAATGGTGACCCTGGTCTTGCATCAATGGTGACCCTGATTGTGCATCAATGGTGACCCTGGTCGTGCATCAATGGTGACCCTGGTCTTGCATCAATGGTGACCCTGGTCGTGCATGAATGGTGACCCTGGTCGTGCATGAATGGTGACCCTGGTCGTGCATCAATGGTGACCCTGGTCGTGCATCAATGGTGACCCTGGTCGTGCATCAATGGTGACCATGGTCGTGCATCAATGGTGACCATGGTCGTGCATCAATGGTGACCATGGTCGTGCATCAATGGTGACCATGGTCGTGCATCAATGGTGACTATGGTCGTGCATCAATGGTGACCCCTGGTCGTGCATCAATGGTAACTATGGTCATGCATCAATGGTGACCCTGGTCTTGCATCAATGGTGACCCTGGTCGTGCATCAATGGTGACCCTGGTCGGCCTACTGACGAGTCTTGGTGACCAGGCCAGCCATGGTGCCAGGCCAGCCATGGTGCCAGGCCAGCCATGGTGCCAGGCCAGCCATGGTGCCAGGCCAGCCACGGTGCCAGGCCAGCCACGGTGCCAGGCCAGCCATGCAGCCATGGTGCCATGCCAATTATGGTGCCAGGCCAGCCATGGTGCCAGGCCAGCCATGGTTCCACACCAGCCACGGTGCAATGCCAGCCATGGCGCCAGGCCAGCCATGGTGCCAGGCCAGCCATAGTGTCAGGCCAGCAATGGTGCCATGGTGCCAGGCCAGCCATGGTGCCATGCCAGCCATGGTGCCAGGCCAGCCATGGTGCCACGCCAGCAATGGTGCCACGCTTGCCATGGTGCCTGGCCAGCCATGGTGCCATGCCAGCCATGGTGCCATGCCAGCCATGGTGCCATGCCAGATATGGTGCCAGGCCAGCCATGGTGCCACGCCAGCAATGATGCCACGCCAGCCATGGTGCCAGGCCAACCAAGGTGCCAGGCCTGCCATGGTGCCAGGCCAGTCATGGTGCCAGGCCAGTCATGGTGCCAGGCCAGTCATGGTGCCAGGCCAGCCATGGTGCCAGGCCAGTCATGGTGCCATGCCAGCCATGGTGCCACGCCAGCAATGGTGCTACGCTAGCCATGGTGCCAGGCCAGCCATGGTGCCAGGCTAGCCATGGTTCTAGGCCAGCAATGGTGCCATGCGAGCCATAGTGCAAGCTAGCCAGACATGGTACCAGGCCAGCGATGGTGCCACGCCAGCCATGGTGCCACCCCAGCCATGGTTCCAGGCCGGACATGGTGCCACGCCAGCCATGATGCCAGGGCAGCCATGGTGCCAGGCCAGCAATGGTGCCACGCTAGCAATGGTGCCAGGCCAGCCATGGTGCCAGGCCAGCAATGGTGCCATGGCCAGCCATGGTGCCAGGCCAGCTATGGTACCACGCCAGCAATGGTGCCACGCTAGCCATGGTGCCAGTCCAGCCATGGTGCCAGGCCAGCAATGGTGCCATGGCCAGCAATGGTGCCACGCCAGCCATGGTGCCAGGCCAGCAATGGTGCCATGGCCAGCCATAGTGCCATGCCAGCAATGGTGCCAGGCCAGCCATGGCGCCAGGCCAGCAATGGTGCCATGGCCAGCAATGGTGCCACGCCAGCCATGGTGCCAGGCCAGCAATGGTGCCATGGCCAGCCATGGTGCCAGGCCAGCCATGGTGCCACGCCAATAATGGTGCCATGTACAATACTGTACACTAACACCTGGACCAACCACAGTACCAACACTGCAAATATATAACACTCTATATAATAACATAGTAACCTAAAAGTATACCATAAGCCTCAGGAACAAACACAGATGTTTACTACACACAAATATAGTACACACATATCTTATCAACATATACACAACGTTGAGTACCAAGCCACCAACTTCCAACTGAGTTTTTTTTTTTACATGCAAGCATGCACAGAAAGACAATAAACAAAACATAGTAACAAAGCACAATAAAGCAAACAAAATCACCGACTGGAAGGACCAACAGCAAAGTACAACAGTAAATACAACGTGAAAGATAACGCAAGATACACACAACACACACAAAAAAACAAGAACACAACACAAAATACAATATACAAGACAGTAACAGAACACAAAACATAAAAATAAAGGGCATATAAGCAACACAAAACTCCTCCCCCCCCTCAAAAAAAGGACATAAACATGATAACACACAAACAACTGGCCTCGCAACAAAGGGAGAGGCACGAGCACATTAGGACAATAATCACTCATAAAATACAGCACACATTAGGGCAAATAAGCAGCCAGAGTGTCACACAACACCCGATAAACAAAGCACAGAGAGAGGACATTAGCTCACATACTTGCCCAGAAACCGGTCCCTCGGGAACAGCACATTAAACGCTTCCCAGAGCAACCACCGCCGAGGGTCGCGTACATCCACCGGGAAAGTCATAACATTCGGAACCCCGGAAGCAAACACCCGCAAACACGGGATCCAAATGGTATTAGTGACAAGGCGAGTGTCCGCCACGCGCCCCCACACGAAGGAAAGCTGCGAACCACGAAAGTTCTCCAGCTCATCAGACAGCATTAACTCAGCAATCCCAGTGCCCCGGCGGCATCACAGACGCCGGCAACACATCCTCCAGTACCCCAATACAGTACTGTATTGGGGTACTCCAGTACATCCAGTACTGGATGTACTCCAGTACATCCTCCAGTACGCATCCTCACAGGAAAGGGCTTGACACAGGGCACCACCACAGGGGCACCCGCGTCAATGGGCACACAACCAGGCAACGGCATGGACTCCAAACGACGAGCATCCTTCCTCAACTTCACCACTAGGCCACGCCCAGCACCAGCATCCACACCATCCACGGCAGGGAAAGCCACCATCCCCCCCACTGCGGAGAGCCCCCTGCCGGAGACAAAACAGCAGGCACAGCAGAGACACGGGCACTGGCAGCAGCAGAAACATGGACCTCCGCCACCACCAACTGCGTAGAGTGCGACACACACCCAGAACCACACCGTCGAACCGGAAGACTCACAGTCAGTGAAGTCACCCACATCCACCCAGTCAGAAGATGCTTGGGCCCCAGGCTGGGCATCCTCAGAGCTGGAGGCGGACCCAAAAACATGGGTAACACACACTGGGCGGACCGACGCACGACGCAAGACGAAAGCAGCCTCAACCACAGGGGGAACCATGATGCACACAGCAGGAGGCGTGTCTGCCACTCAACCACACATTACATACGGGACAAAAGTCGAGGGCGCAGGGCCAGGAGCATTAGCAGTAGACGAGGAAGAGGCGGGCGTCGACGATGCACAAAGACCGCCCAGAAGACCCTAGAGAGCAGTTGGAACAGCGACCGGAACAAGAAGAACCGCCGACGGCGCCGCAACACCCGGAGGAGAGTCCGCAACATCCGGAGGCGTACTCGGAAACGCAGGGGAAGCCTCAGCAGTGATCGGGACATCCACCCCTCTCACCCCCGGAATCCTTCTCCACAGGGAGCGGAGGGGAAATCCTCTTCCTTGAACATTTTCACGGGAGCAACCGCAGCCTCAGTGCTCCCGGCAGCCTGATGCACCAACAGGCCTCAACAAAAACACGTCCGCGGCTGCTTGGCACAGAACACCCGGACGTAGTACCTTAAAAGCCGGACAGAAGATGGAATGTCCGACCTCAGGCGCATTCCTAGGGTACAAATGTTGGTCCTCATACCCATAAACTTGCCTGAAGATAGCGTGTGCATCTGCACACTGATGACAGCACCAAACCACTGGAAGAAATGCTGGAGGAGGGTCTCCGGAAATTCCATGGGGGCCCCATGGACACTCACATATGTCATGGCACCACTACGATCCGTAATGGTCACAGAGCTGGTACCATCCTGCAGTTGCAAGGTACGTCCCTCAGACTGCCGGAGAAAGTCACGGTACACTGCTTCTCCCCGAAACTTGATAACTACACAGTGAGCAGTTACCAGCTCAACACCGTAGATGTCCACGACCGGGATACGGAGAATGTCACACATGACAAGCTCCACTATAGGGTACCCCGCACGTCCAGTAAACTCCAAGCCCACAGAGTTTACTCTCACAACAGGGGGAAGACGGCCGCCCATCGCAAACGTGCCACGTCCACACCAACCAGGCGGGAACAGCAGGGAGGGTAAAGACACCCACATCCCCTGCAGACCAAAGTGGCAAACACCCCAACTACTGGAGAGGCCAGGTGATACATCCTCACCTCACGGCTGCTAGGGCGCAACTCCCACTTCCACCTGAGTTGGTAACTTAGACAGATACAGAGGCAGGTTTATGACAATAACGCACCCAGGTGGCAAGCAAGTAGTTAAGAATGCTAACAACACAGTAACTAGTAGGCTGCATCATAACACAGAGAGAGTGAGAGTGTGAGTGAGAGTGTGAGTGAGAGTGAGAGTGAGAGTGTGAGTGAGAGTGAGTGTGAGAGTGGTGTGAGTGAGTGTGTGTGTGTGTGTGTGTGTGTGTGTGTGTGTACTCACCTAATTGTACTCACCTAATTGTACTCACCTAATTATGCTTGCAGGGGTTAAGCTCTGGCTCTTTGGTCCCTCCTCTTAACCGTCAATCAACAGGTGTACAGGTTCCTAAGCCTATTGGGCTCTGTCATATCTACACTTGAAACTGTGTATGGAGTCAGGCCTCCACCACATCATTTCCTAATGCATTCCATTTGTCAACCACTCTGACACTAAAAAAGTTATTTCTAATATCTCTGTGGTTCATTTTGGTACTCAGTTTCCACCTGTATCCCCTAGTGCGTGTACCCCTTGTGTTAAATAGTCTGTCTTTATCTACCCGATCAATTCTCCTTGAGAATCTTGAATGTCGTGATCATGTCCCCCCTATCTCTTCTGTCTTCCAGCGAAGTGAGGTTTAATTCCCGTAGTCTCTCCTCGTAGCTCATACCTCTCAGCTCGGGTACTAGTCTGGTGGCAAACCTTTGAACCTTTTCCAGTTTAGTCTTATCCTTGACTAGATATGGACTCCATGCTGGGGCTGCATACTCCAGGATTGGCCTGACATATGAGGTATACTAAGTTCTGGATGATTCCTTACACAAGTTTCTGAATGCCGTTCTTATGTTGGCCAGCCTGGCATATACCGCTGATGTTATCCTCATGATATGGGCTGCATGGGACAGGTCTGGCGTGATGTCAACCCCTAAGTCTTTTTCTTTCTCTGACTCATGAAGAATTTCATCTCCCAGATGTATCTGGCCTCCTGCTCCCTACGCCTATCTTCATTACATTACATTTGCTTGGGTTAAACTCTAACAACCATTTGTTCGACCATTCCTTCAGCTTGTCTATATCTTCTTGAAGCCTCAAGCAGTCCTCTTCTTTCTTAATCCTTCTCATAATTTTGGCATCGTCAGCAAACATTGAGAGAAATGAATCTATACCCTTCGGGATATCATGGACCCTGCTCGGTCCATACCGTGAACCCTGCTCGGTCCATACCGTGAACCCTGCTCGGTCCATACCGTGAACCCTGCTCGGTCCATACCGTGAACCCTGCTCGGTCCATACCTTGAACCCTGCTCGGTCCATATCGTGAACTCTGCTCGGTCCATTCCGTGAACCCTGCTCGGTCCATACCTTGAACCCTGCTCGGTCCATACCGTGAACCCAGCTCGGTCCATATCGTGAACCCTGCTCGGTCCATATCGTGAACCCTGCTCGGTCCATACCGTAAACCCTGCTCGGTCCATACCTTGAACCCTGCTCGGTCCATATCGTGAACTCTGCTCGGTCCATACCTTGAACCCTGCTCGGTCCATACCGTGAACCCTGCTCGGTCCATACCGTGAACCCTGCTCGGTCCATACCGTGAACCCTGCTCGGTCCATACCTTGAACCCTGCTCGGTCCATATCGTGAACTCTGCTCGGTCCATACCGTGAACCCTGCTCGGTTCATACCTTGAACCCTGCTCGGTCCATACCGTGAACCCTGCTCGGTCCATATCGTGAACCCTGCTCGGTCCATACCTTGAACCCTGCTCGGTCCATACCTTGAACCCTGCTCGGTCCATACCTTGAACCCTGCTCGGTCCATACCGTGAACCCTGCTCGGTCCATACCGTGAACCCTGCTCGGTCCATACCTTGAACCCTGCTCGGTCCATACCGTGAACCCTACTCGGTCCATACCTTGAACCCTGCTCGGTCCATACCGTGAACCCTGCTCGGTCCATACCGTGAACTCTGCTCGGTCCATACCGTGAACCCTGCTGGGTCCATACCTTGAACCCTGCTCGGTCCATACCTTGAACCCTGCTCGGTCCATACCGTGAACCCTGCTCGGTCCATACCGTGAACCCTGCTCGGTCCATACCGTGAACCCTGCTCGGTCCATACCGTGAACCCTGCTCGGTCCATACCGTGAACCCTGCTCGGTCCATATCGTGAACCCTGCTCGGTCTATACCTTGAACCCTGCTCGGTCCATATCGTGAACCCTGCTCGGTCCATATCGTGAACCCTGCTCGGTCCATATCGTGAACCCTGCTCGGTCCATATCGTGAACCCTGCTCGGTCCATACCTTGAACCCTGCTCGGTCCATATCGTGAACCCTGCTCGGTCTATACCTTGAACCCTGCTCGGTCCATATCGTGAACACTGCTCGGTCCATATCGTCAACCCTGCTCGGTCCATACCGCGAACCCTGCTCGGTCCATATCGTGGATCCTGCTCGGTCCATATCGTGAACCCTGCTCGGTCCATATCGTGAACCCTGCTCGGTCCATACCTTGAACCCTGCTCGGTCCATATCGTGAACCCTGCTCGGTCTATACCTTGAACCCTGCTCGGTCCATATCGTGAACACTGCTCGGTCCATATCGTCAACCCGGCTCGGTCCATACCGTGAACCCTGCTCGGTCCATACCTTGGAATCAAACCCGCTCCATAAAACAGAACCCTAACGGTCCCCACAACAGAACCCTAACGGTCCACACAACAGAACCCTAACGGTCCACACAACAGAACCCTAACGGTCCACACAACAGAACCCTAACGGTCCACACAACAGAACCCTAACGGTCCACACAACAGAACCCTAACGGTCCACACAACAGAACCCTAACGGTCCACACAACAGAACCCTAACGGTCCCCACAACAGAACCCTAACGGTCCACACAACAGAACCCTAACGGTCCACACAACAGAACCCTAACGGTCCACACAACAGAACCCTAACGGTCCACACAACAGAACCCTAACGGTCCACACAACAGAACCCTAACGATCCCCACAACAGAACCCTAACGGTCCACACAACAGAACCCTAACGGTCCACACAACAGAACCCTAACGGTCCACACAACAGAACCCTAACGGTCCACACAACAGAACCCTAACGGTCCCCACAACAGAACCCCAACGGTCCACACAACAGAACCCCAACGGTCCCCACAACAGAACCCTAACGGTCCCCACAACAGAACCCTAACGGTCCACACAACAGAACCCTAACGGTCCACACAACAGAACCCTAACGGTCCACACAACAGAACCCTAACGGTCCACACAACAGAACCCTAACGATCCCCACAACAGAACCCTAACGGTCCACACAACAGAACCCTAACGATCCCCACAACAGAACCCCAACGGTCCACACAACAGAACCCCAACGGTCCACACAACAGAACCCCAACGGTCCACACAACAGAACCCCAACGGTCCACACAACAGAACCCTAACGATCCCCACAACAGAACCCCAACGGTCCACACAACAGAACCCCAACGGTCCACACAACAGAACCCTAACGGTCCACACAACAGAACCCTAACGATCCCCACAACAGAACCCTAACGGTCCACACAACAGAACCCTAACGGTCCACACAACAGAACCCTAACGGTCCACACAACAGAACCCTAACGATCCCCACAACAGAACCCTAACGGTCCACACAACAGAACCCTAACGGTCCACACAACAGAACCCTAACGGTCCACACAACAGAACCCCAACGGTCCACACAACAGAACCCTAACGAT
The DNA here is from genome assembly GCF_040958095.1 of Procambarus clarkii. Classification (NCBI taxonomy): domain Eukaryota; kingdom Metazoa; phylum Arthropoda; class Malacostraca; order Decapoda; family Cambaridae; genus Procambarus; species Procambarus clarkii. The sequence continues at coordinate 6,260,603 of NC_091224.1, forward strand.
CCCCACAACAGAACCCTAACGGTCCACACAACAGAACCCTAACGGTCCACACAACAGAACCCTAACGGTCCACACAACAGAACCCTAACGGTCCACACAACAGAACCCTAACGGTCCACACAACAGAACCCTAACGATCCCCACAACAGAACCCTAACGGTCCACACAACAGAACCCTAACGGTCCACACAACAGAACCCTAACGGTCCACACAACAGAACCCTAACGGTCCACACAACAGAACCCTAACGGTCCACACAACAGAACCCTAACGGTCCCCACAACAGAACCCTAACGGTCCCCACAACAAAACCCTAACGGTCCCCACAACAAAACCCTAACGGTCCACACAACAGAACCCTAACGGTCCCCACAACAGAACCCTAACGGTCCACACAACAGAACCCTAACGGTCCACACAACAGAACCCTAACGGTCCACACAACAGAACCCCAACGGTCCACACAACAGAACCCCAACGGTCCACACAACAGAACCCCAACGGTCCTCACAACAGAACCCTAACGGTCCACACAACAGAACCCTAACGGTCCACACAACAGAACCATAACGGTCCACACAACAGAACCATAACGGTCCACACAACAGAACCATGACGGTCCACACAACAGAACCCTAACGGTCCACACAACAGAACCATAACGGTCCCCACAACTTAACCCTAACGGTCCACACAACAGAACCCTAACGGTCCACACAACAGAACCCTAACGGTCCACACAACAGAACCCTAACGGTCCACACAACAGAACCATAACGGTCCACACAACAAAACCATAACGGTCCACACAACAGAACCCTAACGGTCCACACAACAGAACCCTAACGGTCCACACAACAGAACCCTAACGGTCCCCACAACAGAACCCTAACGGTCCCCACAACAGAACCCTAACGGTCCACACAACAGAACCATAACGGTCCACACAACAGAACCATAACGGTCCACACAACAGAACCCTAACGGTCCACACAACAGAACCATAACGGTCCACATAGCACCAACTTACTAAACCCTAACTTACCATCCTTTAAGGTCGTCCTCCTTGTTTTATGTATCAACACGTGTACCTATAATCACACACCTCTCACAGGGTTCGACCCTTCACAGTTGACAGAGCTGCCCAAGACCTTAGGCTAGGGATCTCGTCTCCCCGGGCCTCGAACCCAAGACTGGTGTGACCTTCTCTTCCTAACAGCCTCTCCAACTCGACTCCTCCCAATTCGAATGTCGTAACTTGACTCCGCTAGTCACCCGCTCACGCCCCATCCTGACTTTCTAAAGACATGGTTAACTGCTGATTGTTTAAGGTCTTCAGTCACGTGATCAATTCATGCCTCTGGAACTAACTCGCCTGATCTAGACTTTGTTTTACATTCAGCTATTCGGAACAAAAAGTTTCAAGTAGCACGGGCTATGGCGAGCCCGTTGTGGACTCACCTGGCACAGGAGCGGGGCAAGTAGCACGGGCTATGATGAGCCCGTAGTGGACTTACCTGGCACAGGAGCGGGGCAAGTAGCACGGGCTATGGTGAGCCCGTAGTGGACTTACCTGGCACAGGAGCGGGGCAAGTAGCACGGGCTATGGTGAGCCCGTAGTGGACTTACCTGGCACAGGAGCGGGGCAAGTAGCACGGGCTATGGTGAGCCCGTAGTGGACTCACCTGGCACAGGAGCGGGGCTGTAACAGTCTAAACAATATATCCCCCGTAGTATACCCCCGTGTGACAATATATCCCCCGTGGTATATCCCCCGTGTGACAATATATCCCCCGTGGTATATCCCCCGTGTGACAATATATCCCCCGTAGTATACCCCCGTGTGACTATATCCCCCGTGGTATATCCCCGTGTGACAATATATCCCCCGTGGTATACCCCCGTGTGACAATATATCCCCCGTGGTATATCCCCCGTGTGACAATATATCCCCCGTAGTATACCCCCGTGTGACTATATCCCCCGTGGTATACCCCCCGTGTGACAATATATCCCCCGTGGTATACCCCCGTGTGACAATATATCCCCCGTGGTATATCCCCCGTGTGACAATATATCCCCCGTAGTATACCCCCGTGTGACTATATCCCCCGTGGTATACCCCCGTGTGACAATATATCCCCCGTGGTATACCCCCGTGTGACAATATATCCCCCGTGGTATACCCCCGTGTGACAATATATCCCCCGTGGTATACCCCCGTGTGACAATATATCCCCCGTGGTATACCCCCCGTGTGACAATATATCCCCCGTGGTATACCCCCGTGTGACAGGTATACCACAGCCTGTGCTTCACCTGGGGGTGTGATCTGGCCCCGGGCGTCTCCAGCTCGGCGAGGAAGTGTGATCTCACACACATAAAAGACCTGACCTCTATTTATCACTTACACTTATGAACCACTTGCTTTCTTTGATGTAGCTTTAAGATCGTTTTATTTAGTCATTCTTACTCTTCCACCGCGAGGACTTAACCAAATATTTTTTGTTTAGGTTTCTACAACAGTAATAACAACATCTACAACAGTAATAACAACATCTACAACAGTAATACAACATCTACAACAGTAATACAACATCTACAACAGTAATACAACATCTACAACAGTAATAACAACATCTACAACAGTAATACAACATCTACAACAGTAATAACATCTACAACAGTAATACAACATCTACAACAGTAATAACAACATCTACAACAGTAATACAACATCTACAACAGTAATAACAACATCTACAACAGTAATACAACATCTACAACAGTAATAACAACATCTACAACAGTAATAACAACATCTACAACAGTAATACAACATCTACAACAGTAATACAACATCTACAACAGTAATACAACATCTACAACAGATGCACATGTTGAGGGACCAGTTCACAGTGAAGGCACAAGTTGAGGGTGATGGAATCAAGGTGACAGGTCAACCTGTTCTACTAAAAACGTCGCATTTCGCTCGAATGCATTACATAAGGCTAAATATTGCCGTACTAGAAAATGGAAGCGGCTCGCGAAAATGACGTACTGTTCCGTTTTCTGTTGTGGGTCCTTTGGCAGGTTAGGAGAGGACATTTTAAATTTATGGTTTTCTTGAGGTTGGGAGACCTTAGGAGGACGGGCTGGATAACTAACGTACACAAGCGAGAGTACAGGGACCCGGGGCAGAGTTAAGTGTGACAATAATCTCCTTCAAGAGATTGAGCCTGCTCTTCCCTCCATAATTACGTCGTCGAAATTATATAAAACGACTATGGAAGACAAGTCCAACAATGACAACAACACCAGCAAGGCTTGCCAGGGTGAGCAAAACGTATGCAGCCAGCCACCTGTTCGGACTCCAACCACCAAACTACATGTTGATCGCTACCGGCTCCGCTGATTGGTCGCCGGTCTGGCTGCACCTGCACTCGCCCCCCCATACTACTTGATGTCTGGGGTCGCCCCAACTTCAGACCTTAGAATGTTCAGTGCTCTCGTGGTCACCACTCCTCCCGGCTAGACGCTAGCGTGTACTGAGAGAAGTGGTGGCTTTAAGCCAATATTCCAAACACCTCCCATTTACTTTGTATTGCACTTCTTGTTATTTTGCCTTAACGTAACTTTTCATTGTGTCATCTAATTATTCTTATTATTTTGATTGATTGATTTTATTATAAGAATTTGTTTGTGCATTTTATTCATGTTTTGATTTAATTAACGTAATTCAAATTTCATTGTTAAAGTTTACTTGTGTTTTGTGTGTCTTCTCCTTACCTTACCACAGACGAAGTTCCAGTTTTTTCTTTTTTTTTATAACTATGTGACGAGGCCATACCCCTAGCCTTAAACAGCCGAACACCAACGCGTTACCGTCACAAGTTATATGGGGGCCTGTCCTAGGAGCTTCACTCAGGTACTGGTGCCAAGTGGTAATTTATGGTAAGCGTATTTAACTTTGTTAACGTAGCTTTACTATTTTTCATTCAATTTCATTTTTTATAAGGTGCGGTGTATTGTGCATTACGAGAGTAACATATAGTGAAGGTGAGACAACTTTGGATTACGTGGTGACTGTAGGCCTCAGTCATACTCTTAATTGGTCATCTCTCCCTCCGTGTTATTACTCGTGTTTACCATCTATGTCCCTTGAATATTTCTCATTCTGACAGATCATCATATTGGTACCCTGGTACTGTGGTCTGCCCCGGGTCAAGAGTACCCAATCTTCTGCAATCTGACTGTAGGAGGACAAAGAGGGCCATAGTTCCTCTAGCTCGAACTTTAGTTGCTGAATTGGGACCTCAGCAGCAGTTCTCGTCACCAGTTGACACCTCGCACCCCTACACGTCAGTCAGAGATGATGATACATACAACGGTAGGGAATTAGCTTATTTTTTCAGAGCACAAAAGTTCGCTAATTCTGTAAGTATCATATTAAATTCAGTGGGAAAAACTTGCTTTATGTCCTATAGAGACTTGGCAAGGTATGCCTACATCCTTGGACTACCAATTTTACTTTTGAAGCATTTGACTGTTTCATTTGTTTTCGAAACTTTGTTTCATTTGTTAGTAGGATTTTCTTGCCCTTATTCTCTTACATGAGTACCGGGTACAAGATTTCCTGCGCCCTTGATTTAATTTAATCATTTAATATCTTTCACTTAACGTTAATTGTTAAAGATCACACAGGATAGGTACCAGTTGCCACGTTGTCCTGTTTCTGACATTTCACTATTGAATATTCGTGTACCTTTATTTGCTAATTTCACAATGTTTCGTCTCCAAACTTTCCGTGCAAATCCAGCAGGTGAAATAGGAACTTTAAGTCGTGCCAAGAGGACTGAATTACAAACTCTTGCACATGAGTATCAACTAGAAGTTCCCTACCAAGCCAACAAAAATGACCTACACAACCTGTTGCTGGATTACTATTTAGAGCAAGGTAAGATAGACTCTGAAACTCATGAAACTTACTATATTGCAGAGAAAACTGACTTGGCAACGATGAAACTTAAACTAGAGCTGGCCAAGATTGAACGTGAGCTGCAAAGAGAAACAGCTGCCATACGGAGGGAAGAACAAGAACGTGAGATTGCCTTACTCCAGGAGCGGGAACGCATACGGCTTGAAACCAAACAACGTGAGTTGGAAATGCAACGTGAACATGACAAGCAACAAGCAACTCTGGCTCTAGAGTGTCGTCAACGTGAAATCGCCTTGGAAACTTCCCACTTCACTCAACGCCAACAAGCTACTGCCAATCTTCCCGTCAGTTTTAATATATCACATGCAAGTAAGTTAATGCCATCCTTTGTAGAAGCAGAAGTTGATGTGTTTTTCACCACCTTTGAAACCCTTGCTAATCAACTCCGTTGGCCTGTCGACCAATGGGCCACACTTCTCAGAGTCCATCTTACAGGTAGAGCTGCAGTCACACTCAGTACTTTGGCGTCTGAGAATGACTACTACACTCTGAAACAAGCAGTGTTGGACGCCTACCTACTTTCCACAGAAAGTTATAGAAGGAAATTCCGTGACCACCTGAAGGCAAGTACCACTACCTTCCTTGAGTTTGCTAACACGAAACGGAGGTATTTCATGAAATGGCTGGAAGCAGCACATGTCTCTACTTTTACAGAACTCGTCAACCTGATGCTTGTTGAAGAATTCTTGAGACGTGTGCCACCTCCTGTCCGCCTCTACTTAGCAGATAAAGAAGAAACCGACTACCTGAAGTGTGCTAAGTCGGCTGACACTTACAGCCTCATCCACCGGCTGACACCTGAACCATCCTCCAGTAAGAAGTCGTGGTACAGTTACGAGAAGGTGAGCCCCGATCAAGCTGGTTCACAACTGTACTGCAAGTATTGTAGACTCTATGGACATACCATAGACAAGTGTGGTAAGTCTCAATACAAGGGAACCACTGACCAACAACGACCCAAACCAACTCCTCCTAAGTCCGGTAAGCCTGTGATGAATGTTGGTGTTGATGTTAATGATCTTTCTCTTTTCAGTAACCACCTGTATACTTGAACTGTCTCTGCCAACGGTTCAAATCCGGAGGGACGTTTCAAATTGAAGATCTTGAGGGACACAGCGGCTCTACAATCGATCATCTTGAAGTCGGCTGTGCCCAACATAGTCTACACCGGGGAAACAGTCTTCATCACTGACCTCACTGCTACCACTCCATACCCTCTCGCCAGAGTCCACCTGGATTGTCCCTACGTGAACGGAGAAGTCCAAGTCGCCGTCAGGGAAAAGCCTTTTCCCATGCCTGGAGTGCAACTTCTCCTAGGCAACGACTTGGCAGAAGACCTGCAACCGACCAACCTGATCGTCATGGACAAACCCCAGGTGTGTAACTCTGTGCCAATAAACCCTATTCTTGAGTATGTTCCAGCAGAGGTTCAAGAGAGTGATGAAGTTTCTCCTCCGGTTCTCGTGACCACCCGTGCACAAGCCGCACGTCCACAGCCAGCTGACTCTACTACTACCGCTGTCCCTCAAGACCCTCAGAAACTCCCCCCGCATCTGACCAAATTGGAATTCCGTAAGTTGCAGAGGGAAGATCTTACTTTAACACCATTGTTTTTCCAGGCTGAGACTCAACCCGACAGTATTCCTGGGTTCTTCCTAGAGAACGACTTGCTCTACCGCAGATATAGACCCAGTAAACTGAAGGAGGAGGACGATTGGGCCAACATCGAACAACTTGTGATTCCCACCAGCCTGCGGCCCACTATTCTACACCTGGCCCACGGAGCATTCTCCCACTACGGCTTCAACAAGACTTACCATGGGATTCGTCAAGACTACTACTGGCCAGGTATGGTAAATAACGTCAAACAGTACGTAAAACAGTGTCATACATGTCAGATGGCAGGCAAACCGAACGTCTCCATTCCCTGAGCACCACTGATTCCCATACAGGTGCCTGCGGAACCTTTCCACAGACTCATAATAGACTGTGTTGGTCCTTTACCTCGGACCAGTTCAGGTAACGCCTACATCCTAACCATCCTGTGTCCTACCACCAGATTTCCCATAGCAGTTCCAGTGAAGAACATCACGGCTGCTACGGTTATAAAACATCTATTGAAGATCTTCACTCAATATGGATTTCCCAGGGAGATTCAAAGTGACTGTGGCACCAACTTCACCAGTGATCTCTTCAAAAGGACACTGGAGGAGTTCAACATCAAACAGGTATTGTCCAGCCCCTATCATCCTGCTTCACAGGGTTCTCTTGAACGTAGTCATCAGACCATCAAAGCACTCTTGAAAAAGTTTTGTAGTGAAACCTCAAAGGATTGGGATAAGCAGATTGACCTAATAATGTGTATTTTCAGAAGTCTCCCCAATGAGTCCCTAGGAGTATCTCCTTATGAGATGCTCTACGGCCGTAAGTGCCGTACTCCCCTTAAGGCTTTCAAAGACTCTCTCAGAGATGTCACCTTCAGTGAGCATCAGAATGTGCCCCAGTTTCTTCAAAACCTTCAACACATTCTAGAGAGAGTCCACCGCTTTGCACATGATAATCTATTGAAAGCCCAGGTGAGAATGAAGACTCATTACGACCAGACCAGCAAAGTAAGAAAATTTAAGCCGGGAGACTTCGTCCTTGCCTATTTCCCTATCCCAGGTTCACCTTTACAAAACAGATTTTCAGGACCCTACTGCGTCAAAGAGTGCAGAAGCAACAACACTTACGTCATAGAGACTCCAGATAGGCGGCGGAAGACCCAGCTGTGCCACGTCAACCTCCTGAAGCAATATAATGGTACTCCTCCCACTGTCTTGACTAATTATTCCACCTTCACAGAACCCTACGTCCACAGTGAGACCATCCCAGCTTCTTCTCCCGAAAGCACTGACAAGGAGTCGGCGCTTTCTAATTCCGAAATCCTTAATGATCTTCCCAAATGCTTTCAGGATAATAATCGTGCTCCTATGCCCTCTTCTAATTCCACTCTCACCTCGTCAGATAAGCCCTTCATCCTCCATGTCGACGCCAATGGTACCGACGATGGTGGTGTCGTGATGCAGCAACGAGGCGAGAAGAATACACCTGTCAGCGACTACTGCTACAAGGAACGACGGAACAATTGGCAAGGAGCTACTCTTCCTCATCCTGAAGCTTCAGCACTTCACTCCACACCTGAAAAGTGCTCGGTCCACCATCAATACGGACCACACCACCCTACACCTCCTGCAGCACGCCCACTTCTCATCTCAACGTCTTCTACTATGGGCTTGCTAACTGCAGAAATTCAACCTGGAGACACGCTATACCAAGAGTCTGACAACATCTTAGCCCCTGATCTCTCCAGAATTTATGAAGTAGAAGCGACTCCATCCATTACTCCACCACATAACGACGTACTTCTTCCAGAACCGCAGGCTTCGGGGGAGAGTTGTGACAATAATCTCCTTCAAGAGATTGAGCCTGCTCTTCCCTCCATAATTACGTCGTCGAAATTATATAAAACGACTATGGAAGACAAGTCCAACAATGACAACAACACCAGCAAGGCTTGCCAGGGTGAGCAAAACGTATGCAGCCAGCCACCTGTTCGGACTCCAACCACCAAACTACATGTTGATCGCTACCGGCTCCGCTGATTGGTCGCCGGTCTGGCTGCACCTGCACTCGCCCCCCCATACTACTTGATGTCTGGGGTCGCCCCAACTTCAGACCTTAGAATGTTCAGTGCTCTCGTGGTCACCACTCCTCCCGGCTAGACGCTAGCGTGTACTGAGAGAAGTGGTGGCTTTAAGCCAATATTCCAAACACCTCCCATTTACTTTGTATTGCACTTCTTGTTATTTTGCCTTAACGTAACTTTTCATTGTGTCATCTAATTATTCTTATTATTTTGATTGATTGATTTTATTATAAGAATTTGTTTGTGCATTTTATTCATGTTTTGATTTAATTAACGTAATTAAAATTTCATTGTTAAAGTTTACTTGTGTTTTGTGTCTCTTCTCCTTACCTTACCACAGACGAAGTTCCAGTTTTCTATTTTTTTTTTATAACTATGTGACGAGGCCATACCCCTAGCCTTAAACAGCCGAACACCAACGCGTTACCGTCACATAAGGTACTCAGATGAAAGAGAAAATATAAAGGTAAGAATAAAGATGATCAGGTAAGAGAGAAGAGACTGACGCTAAGTTAAGAGTACTGTGGTGGGAGTTAAGGAACAATGCTAACCTGGCAAAACAGCATGAAAATGATGTTTCCAAAGACTTGAAAGCATAACCTAATGCCTAGTTAAGACGCATGTTTAATTATATAAGAAAGTGGCCAAGACAACCGTAAGGATTCAACATCCTTTATAATATTCAAGGCAAAAATAAAATCAACGACATCACCATAAACTCTGACCTAACAACTATTCCAGGCATCGAGAACCCTAACCTTAACAGCCCAATATGACCCTATTTGGAAGACAACACTTAATACTGAAGATGATAATACTGATCAGGGCGTCTGACTCTTCATTTAATGCCAAGAAGGAATAAATTCCGAGTAATTATGGACTGTAGAGTCAATAAGAGTCCAGAGCCCAGAGTACAGGTGTTGCTAAAACAGATTGACTCAATAAATTAAAATTATTAAATTACGTAATAAACATTAAGCGACTATTTGTCATGGATTTCTTTAGTTAATGAGGCTGCGTCAGTCAACCAGTCAACCCTGGGTACGTATTAAAGAAAAAGGAACAGAAAACTCTCAGCAGAAATGATTGTAAAGTCTTATTTGTAAGTGGAAAATGAATTCACATTCCAGAAAGAATATTTCAGAAATCCCCGACGCGGCCCGAGACCGTCAATGGAAAGATCAGATCTGATGCCATCAAAATACCAACAGTCAGCTTGGGAATCTCCCACCAGCAGCTCCAAGGAATGCCACCAGATAAATTATTATCTGGAGGAGGCTCGGCTCTCGTAACACGTAAGTGGAAAAGTGGATTAAATGAAAGGTGGCCTCAAGGTCTTGTATACAAATGTTGGTAAATATAAATTATACATCCAATTGTGCTCAAATATACTTGAATGTTGAAGGTAGGGAGAGTTACTGTGTCTTAATATGTATGGCTGACTAGCTCGGCGGACACAAATAGTGTTTATAACAAATACTTTATCACTTCGTTCAATTTTAATTTAGGTAAATAATAATTTAATAAATAATAATTCATTGTGTCGGGGGACAGGCAGCCAGAGTGTATTCATACACGTTAGGCTTATATCGAGGTCCCCCTCTGCCCCGCCTCCCCCCCCCCCCCAGGTCGTATTACTGACCCGCCCAGGATGCAACCCACAACAAGCTGACTAACTCCTGAGTACCTACTTACTGCTAGGTGAACGGAGACATTAGATGATAGGAAATGCGCCCAACTATTTCTGTCCCGCCCGGGATTCGAACCCGGAATTCTCGATTGTGAGTCGAGAACGAACCCGACTGTACCACTGGGACCCCACATGACATTGAAACAAATAACAACAGTTCTATAAACCCACAGTGAAGGTGTGAGGTGGACTAAGAGTAGCCAGGAGGGCGGCTTATATTGTGGTGACTACCAGGCCGGGAGATGGATCACACTACCAGGCCGGGAGATGGATCACACTACCAGGCCGGGAGATGGATCACACTACCAGGCCGGGAGATGGATCACACTACCAGGCCGGGAGATGGATCACACTACCAGGCCAGGAGATGGATCACACTACCAGGCCGGGAGATGGATCACACTACCAGGCCGGGAGATGGATCACACTGACTACCAGGCCGGGAGATGGATCACACTGACTACCAGGCCGGGAGATGGATCACACTACCAGGCCGGGAGATGGATCACACTGACTACCAGGCCAGGAGATGGATCACACTGACTACCAGGCCGGGAGATGGATCACACTGACTACCAGGCCGGGAGATGGATCACACTGACTACCAGGCCGGGAGATGGATCACACTACCAGGCCGGGAGATGGATCACACTGACTACCAGGCCGGGAGATGGATCACACTGACTACCAGGCCGGGAGATGGATCACACTGACTACCAGGCCGGGAGATGGATCACACTGACTACCAGGACGGGAGATGGATCACACTACCAGGCCGGGAGATGGATCACACTGACTACCAGGACGGGAGATGGATCACACTACCAGGACGGGAGATGGATCACACTACCAGGCCGGGAGATGGATCACACTGACTACCAGGCCGGGAGATGGATCACACTACCAGGCCGGGAGATGGATCACACTACCAGGCCGGGAGATGGATCACACTACCAGGCCGGGAGATGGATCACACTACCAGGCCGGGAGATGGATCACACTACCAGGCCAGGAGATGGATCACACTACCAGGCCGGGAGATGGATCACACTACCAGGCCGGGAGATGGATCACACTGACTACCAGGCCGGGAGATGGATCACACTGACTACCAGGCCGGGAGATGGATCACACTACCAGGCCGGGAGATGGATCACACTGACTACCAGGCCAGGAGATGGATCACACTGACTACCAGGCCGGGAGATGGATCACACTGACTACCAGGCCGGGAGATGGATCACACTGACTACCAGGCCGGGAGATGGATCACACTACCAGGCCGGGAGATGGATCACACTGACTACCAGGCCGGGAGATGGATCACACTGACTACCAGGCCGGGAGATGGATCACACTGACTACCAGGCCGGGAGATGGATCACACTGACTACCAGGACGGGAGATGGATCACACTACCAGGCCGGGAGATGGATCACACTGACTACCAGGACGGGAGATGGATCACACTACCAGGACGGGAGATGGATCACACTACCAGGCCGGGAGATGGATCACACTGACTACCAGGCCGGGAGATGGATCACACTACCAGGCCGGGAGATGGATCACACTGACTACCAGGCCGGGAGATGGATCACACTACCAGGCCGGGAGATGGATCACACTACCAGGACGGGAGATGGATCACACTGACTACCAGGCCGGGAGATGGATCACACTACCAGGACGGGAGATGGATCACACTACCAGGCCGGGAGATGGATCACACTACCAGGCCGGGAGATGGATCACACTACCAGGACGGGAGATGGATCACACTGACTACCAGGCCGGGAGATGGATCACACTACCAGGCCGGGAGATGGATCACACTACCAGGCCGGGAGATGGATCACACTACCAGGACGGGAGATGGATCACACTGACTACCAGGACGGGAGATGGATCACACTGACTACCAGGCCGGGAGATGGATCACACTGACTACCAGGACGGGAGATGGATCACACTACCAGGACGGGAGATGGATCACACTACCAGGACGGGAGATGGATCACACTGACTACCAGGACGGGAGATGGATCACACTACCAGGCCGGGAGATGGATCACACTGACTACCAGGCCGGGAGATGGATCACACTGACTACCAGGCCGGGAGATGGATCACACTGACTACCAGGACGGGAGATGGATCACACTGACTACCAGGCCGGGAGATGGATCACACTACCAGGCCGGGAGATGGATCACACTACCAGGCCGGGAGATGGATCACACTACCAGGCCGGGAGATGGATCACACTGACTACCAGGCCGGGAGATGGATCACACTGACTACCAGGCCGGGAGATGGATCACACTGACTACCAGGCCGGGAGATGGATCACACTACCAGGCCGGGAGATGGATCACACTGACTACCAGGCCGGGAGATGGATCACACTGACTACCAGGACGGGAGATGGATCACACTGACTACCAGGCCGGGAGATGGATCACACTGACTACCAGGACGGGAGATGGATCACACTGACTACCAGGCCGGGAGATGGATCACACTGACTACCAGGCCGGGAGATGGATCACACTGACTACCAGGACGGGAGATGGATCACACTGACTACCAGGCCGGGAGATGGATCACACTACCAGGCCGGGAGATGGATCACACTACCAGGCCGGGAGATGGATCACACTGACTACCAGGCCGGGAGATGGATCACACTACCAGGCCGGGAGATGGATCACAGTGACTACCAGGCCGGGAGATGGATCACACTGACTACCAGGCCGGGAGATGGATCACACTGACTACCAGGACGGGAGATGGATCACACTGACTACCAGGCCGGGAGATGGATCACACTGACTACCAGGCCGGGAGATGGATCACACTGACTACCAGGCCGGGAGATGGATCACACTACCAGGCCGGGAGATGGATCACACTGACTACCAGGACGGGAGATGGATCACACTACCAGGCCGGGAGATGGATCACAGTGACTACCAGGCCGGGAGATGGATCACACTGACTACCAGGCCGGGAGATGGATCACACTGACTACCAGGCCGGGAGATGGATCACACTACCAGGCCGGGAGATGGATCACACTGACTACCAGGCCGGGAGATGGATCACACTGACTACCAGGACGGGAGATGGATCACACTGACTACCAGGACGGGAGATGGATCACACTGACTACCAGGACGGGAGATGGATCACACTGACTACCAGGACGGGAGATGGATCACACTACCAGGACGGGAGATGGATCACACTACCAGGACGGGAGATGGATCACACTGACTACCAGGACGGGAGATGGATCACACTACCAGGACGGGAGATGGATCACACTACCAGGACGGGAGATGGATCACACTGACTACCAGGCCGGGAGATGGATCACACTGACTACCAGGCCGGGAGATGGATCACACTACCAGGCCGGGAGATGGATCACACTGACTACCAGGCCGGGAGATGGATCACACTACCAGGCCGGGAGATGGATCACACTACCAGGCCGGGAGATGGATCACACTGACTACCAGGCCGGGAGATGGATCACACTGACTACCAGGACGGGAGATGGATCACACTGACTACCAGGACGGGAGATGGATCACACTACCAGGACGGGAGATGGATCACACTACCAGGACGGGAGATGGATCACACTACCAGGCCGGGAGATGGATCACACTGACTACCAGGCCGGGAGATGGATCACACTGACTACCAGGACGGGAGATGGATCACACTGACTACCAGGACGGGAGATGGATCACACTACCAGGCCGGGAGATGGATCACACGTCTCCAACAACTGACCAGTTACTTTAACATTTATTGTCGGAAAATGTCCTGAATTGAGGCAACTAGTTGTTCCTCACTAGTTGTGTCCCACTGTTCCTTCCTCACTAGTTGTGTCCCACTGTTCCTTCCTCACTAGTTGTGTCCCACTGTTCCTTCCTCACTAGTTGTGTCCCACTGTTCCTTCCTCACTAGTTGTGTCCCACTGTTCCTGTCTCACTAGTCCAGTCCCACTGTTCCTGCCTCACTAGTCCTGTCCCACTGTTCCTTCCTCACTAGTCCTGTCCCACTGTTCCTTCCTCACTAGTTGTGTCCCACTGTTCCTGTCTCACTAGTCCAGTCCCACTGTTCCTGCCTCACTAGTCCTGTCCCACTGTTCCTGCCTCACTAGTCCTGTCCCACTGTTCCTTCCTCACTAGTCCTGTCCCACTGTTCCTTCCTCACTAGTTGTGTCCCACTGTTCCTTCCTCACTAGTTGTGTCCCACTGTTCCTTCCTCACTAGTTGTGTCCCACTGTTCCTTCCTCACTAGTCCTGTCCCACTGTTCCTGCCTCACTAGTCCTGTCCCACTGTTCCTGCCTCACTAGTTGTGTCCCACTGTTACTGCCTCACTAGTCCTGTCCCACTGTTCCTGCCTCACTAGTTGTGTCCCACTGTTCCTGCCTCACTAGTTGTGTCCCACTGTTACTGCCTCACTAGTCCTGTCCCACTGTTCCTTCCTCACTAGTTGTGTCCCACTGTTCCTGCCTCACTAGTTGTGTCCCACTGTTCCTTCCTCACTAGTTGTGTCCCACTGTTCCTTCCTCACTAGTTGTGTCCCACTGTTCCTTCCTCACTAGTTGTGTCCCACTGTTCCTTCCTCACTAGTCCTGTCCCACTGTTCCTTCCTCACTAGTTGTGTCCCACTGTTCCTTCCTCACTAGTCCTGTCCCACTGTTACTGCCTCACTAGTTGTGTCCCACTGTTCCTTCCTCACTAGTTGTGTCCCACTGTTCCTTCCTCACTAGTTGTGTCCCACTGTTCCTTCCTCACTAGTTGTGTCCCACTGTTACTGCCTCACTAGTCCTGTCCCACTGTTACTGCCTCACTAGTCCTGTCCCACTGTTCCTGCCTCACTAGTCCTGTCCCACTGTTCCTGCCTCACTAGTTGTGTCCCACTGTTCCTTCCTCACTAGTTGTGTCCCACTGTTCCCTCCTCACTAGTTGTGTCCCACTGTTCCTTCCTCACTAGTTGTGTCCCACTGTTCCTGCCTCACTAGTTGTGTCCCACTGTTCCTTCCTCACTAGTTGTGTCCCACTGTTCCCTCCTCACTAGTCCTGTCCCACTGTTCCTGCCTCACAGTACCTGCCTCACAGTACCTACCCCACAGTACCTGCCTCACAGTACCTGCCTCACAGTACCTGTCTCACAGTTCCTGCCTCACTGTACCTGCCTCACAGTACCTACCTCACAGTACCTGCCTCAGAGATCCTACCTCACAGATCTTGCCTCACAGTACGTGCCTCACAATACCTGCCTGACAGTACCTGCCTGACAGTACCTGCCTCACAGCACCTGCCTCACAGTACGTGCCCCACAGTACCTGCCCTACAGCACCTGCCTCACAGCACCTGCCTCACAGCACCTGCCCCACAGTACCTGCCCCACAGTCCCTGCCTCACAGTCCCTGCCTCACAGTACCTGCCTCACAGCACCTGCCTCACAGTACCTGCCTCACAGTACCTGCCTCACAGTACCTGCCTCACAGTACCTGCCTCACAGTACCTGCCCCACAGTCCCTGCCTCACAGTACCTGCCTCACAGTACCTGCCTCACAGTACCTGCCTCACAGTACCTGCCTCACAGTGCCTGCCTCACAGCACCTGCCTCACAGCACCTGCCTCACAGCACCTGCCTCACAGCACCTGCCTGACAGCACCTGCCTCACAGTACCTTCCTCACAGTACCTGCCTCACAGTTCCTGCCTCACAGTACCTGCCTCACAGTACCTGCCTCACAGTACCTGCCCCACAGTCCCTGCCTCACAGTACCTGCCTCACAGTACCTGCCTCACAACTTTCCCTCACACTGTCTTAACTATATGGAGCGTGAAATAGGTTAATCCCTTGTGATTGCCTCGGGATAAAAAGGACCTTAAACAGTGTAATATTGTGCCATTATATATAATAAGGATAATTCTGCTGTCTTTGTCCCGACACTAATTAGGGTTCACGGTAATTAAGTGAGGCAACTTAATTAGAAATCAAATATTTATATGCGTACGGGATATTAGAGAGGTGAGTGAGAGCTCACCTAATTGTGGTGGCGGGGGTTGAGAGTCAACTCTCTGGTCCTGTTGTTCAACTGTCAGTCAACTGGTGGACACGTGTCTGAGAGGCAACTCTCTGGTCCTGTTGTTCAACTGTCAGTCAACTGGTGGACACGTGTCTGAGAGTCAACTCTCTGGTCCTGGTGTTCAACTGTCAGTCAACTGGTGGACACGTGTCTGAGAGTCAGCTCTCTGGTGCTGGTTTTCAACTGTCAGTCAACTGGTGGACACGTGTCTGAGAGTCTTGGGCTTCATAATATATACTTCTGAAACTGTATATGGAGTCTGACTCCACTACATCACTGCTTAATGCACTCCATTTGTTAACTACTCTGACAGTTTAAAATAACTTCTTTCCATGGTCGGCGTGGCTAATTTGGGTATTTAGTGTCCACCTGTTTCACCTTTTGCGTATATCACTTGTGTTAAATAATGTCTATCTACCCAATTGAGTCTCCTGAGAATTTTGTATGTGGTAATCATGTCTTCCTGCGACGTGAGGTTAAGCTGACGTAGCCTTCCTCGTAAGTCATACCTCGTAGTACTGGAACTAATCTAGTGGTATATCGTTGAACCTCTAGTTTCGTCCTATGCTTGACAAGGTATGGACTCCATGCTGGAGCCGCATACTTCAGGATTGGTCTGACATATGTGGTATACAAAGTTCTAAATTATTTCTTGCAGCAATATATAATATCAGTTCTGATGTTAGCCAGTCTCACATGTGCTGCTGCTGATGATATTCTTGTATAATGGCTTTCAGGACACAGGTTCGGTATGATATTACTCCCTAGTTTCTTCTCTTTGTTCGTTGCATCTTCTTTTTCGTACGTTGTGTCTGGCTTCCTGCTCTCTCTACTTGCTTCATTACTTTACACTTACTTTTGTTAAACTCTAGTGGCCATTTGTTAGAAAATTCGTTCAGTTTGTCAAGGCCATCTAGTAGCCTCTGGTTGTCTTCCTCTGTCTTAATCCAGCTCATAATTTTGGCATCATCAAACATTGAGAGGAAAGGATCTGTTACATTTGGGAGAAAGTTTCCATATGGGAGAAACAGACAGGCACCAAGGGCCGGGTCATGCGGGACACCACTAGAGACATCTTGTCACTCTCACATCTCCCCTCCCCCCCCCTCATAGTGACTCACTGTATTCACCTAGCTGTGCTTGCGGGGTTTGAGCTCTGCTCTTTCTTCCCGCCTCTCAACTGTCAATCAGTCAATCACCTGTTACTAACTATAAACTATTTTTTTTCCATACACACACACATACGTACGCACACACACACACACACACACACACACACACACACACACACACACACATACACACACACACACACACACACACACACACACACACACACACACACACACACATACACACACACACACACACACAAGTGTGTGTGTGTGTGTGTGTATGTAACTGAAGAGAAGCAGAGAAAAATTTTGAAAATGATATAGCAAACAAAGCCAATACCGAACCAAAGCTACTCCACAGTCACATCAGAAGGAAAACAACAGTGAAAGAACAGGTATTGAAACTTAGAACAGGCGAGGACAGGTATACAGAGAATGACAGAGAGGTGTGTGAGGAACTCAACAAGAGGTTCCAGGAGGTCTTCACAATAGAACAGGGTGAGGTCACTGTGCTAGGAGAAAGGGAGGTAAACCAGGCGGCCTTGGAGGAGTTCGAAAGGGTTACGAGAGAGGAGGTCAAGAGACACCTGCTGGATCTGGATGTTAGAAAGGCTGTTGGTCCAGATGGGATCTCACCATGGGTACTGAAAGAGTGTGCAGAGGCACTTTGCTTGCCACTCTCCATAGTGTATAGTAAGTCACTAGAGACGGGAGACCAACCAGAAATATGGAAGACGGCGAATGTGGTCCCAATATACAAAAAGGGCGACAGACAAGAGGCACTGAACTACAGGCCAGTGTCCTTGACTTATATACCATGCAAGGTGATGGAGAAGATCGTGAGAAAAAACCTGGTAACACATCTGGAGAGAAGGGACTTCGTGACAAATCGCCAACATGGGTTCAGGGAGGGTAAATCTTGCCTTACAGGCTTGATAGAATTCTACGATCAGGTGACACAGATTAAGCAAGAAAGAGAGGGCTGGGCGGACTGCATTTTCTTGGATTGTCGGAAAGCCTTTGACACAGTACCGCATAAGAGGCTGGTACATAAGCTGGAGAGACAGGCAGGTGTAGCTGGTAAGGTGCTCCAGTGGATAAGGGAGTATCTAAGCAATAGGAAGCAGAGAGTTACGGTGAGGGGTGAGACCTCCGATTGGCGTGAAGTCAACAGTGGAGTCCCACAGGGCTCTGTACTCGGTCCTATCTTGTTTCTGATATATGTAAATGATCTCCCGGAGGGTATCGATTCATTTCTCTCAATGTTTGCGGACGATGCTAAAATTATGAGAAGGATTAAAACAGAAGAGGACTGTTTGGGGCTTCAAGAAGACCTAGACAAGCTAAAGGAATGGTCGAACAAATGGTTGTTAGAGTTTAACCCAACCAAATGTAATGTAATGAAGATAGGTGTAGGGAGCAGGAGGCCAGATACAAGGTATCATCTGGGAGAGGAAATTCTTCAGGAGTCAGAGAAGGAAAAAGACTTGGGGGTTGATATCACGCCAGACCTGTCTCCTGCAGCACATATCAAGCGGATAACATCAGCGGCATATGCCAGGCTGGCCAACATACGAACGACATTCAGAAATTTGTGTAAAGAATCATTCAGAACTTTGTATACCACATATGTCAGGCCAATCCTGGAGTATGCAGCCCCAGCATGGAGTCCATATATAGTCAAGGATAAGACTAAACTGAGTACCCGAGCTGAGAGGTATGAGCTACGAGGAGAGACTACGGGAATTAAACCTCACTTCGCTGGAAGACAGAAGAGTTAGGGGGGACATGATCACCACATTCAAGATTCTGAAGGGAATTGATAAGGTAGATAAAGACAGTCTATTTAACACAAGGGGAACACGCACAAGGGGACACAGGTGGAAACTGAGTGCCCAAATGAGCCACAGAGATATTAGAAAGAACTTTTTTAGTGTCAGAGTGGTTGACAAATGGAATGCATTAGGGGGTGATGTGGTGGAGGCTGACTCCATACACAGTTTCAAGTGTAGATATGACAGAGCCCGATAGGCTCAGGAATCTGTACACCTGTTGATTGACGGTTGAGAGGCGGGACCAAAGAGCCAGAGCTCAACCCCCGCAAACACAACTAGGTGAGTACACACAAATACACACACACACACACACACACACACACACACACACACACACACACACACACACACACACACACACACACAAATACACACACAAATACACACACACACACACCAGCGGGAGGCGGACTGGTATGTACCCCTCTCTGGTCAATTAATCAGGTGTACAGATTGAGGTAAAATATTATCAAATTCTTGTTCAGGATATCATATATATTTAAAAATCTCAGGGTGGCTCATTTAGTTAGAGGTTACGCATAAGGGATATCTTGACACATACATGCACGCCCGCTCACGTACGTATACACGCACACAAGTGTGCACACGCTAAAACAGACACACACACACACACGCACACACAATCGTTCAGTCAGTGGAAAAGACATTAACACCTAGGATCAGGACCTTACAATCCCCCCCCTCTTGACCCCCCCATCTGACCTGACCTGACCTGGTCGCCATCTCCGGTTCCCCCCACCCCCAGCCCCCCGCATTGCCCATACACACACACTCTTCCCCTCCCCACTCTCTCCCCCTCTCTCCCTCACCCACTCCCTCTCTCCCACTCTCTCTGCCACTCTCTATCTCTCTCCCACTATCTCTCTCCTGCTCTCTCTCTCCTGCTCTCTCTCTCCTGCTCTCTCTCTCCTGCTCTCTCTCTCTCTCTCTCTCTCTCTCTCTCTCTCTCTCTCTCTCTCTCTCTCTCTCTCTCTCTCTCTCTCTCTCTCTCTCTCTCTCTCTCTCTCTCCCTCTCTCTCTCCCTTTCTCTCTCCCTTTCTCTCTCCCTCTCTCTCTCTCCCTCTCTCTCTCCCTCTCTCTCTCCCTCTCTCTCTCTCCCTCTCTCTCTCTCCCTCTCTCCCTCTCCCTCTCTTTCCTTCCCCCTCCCTCTCTGCCCATACACACACACACACACACACACACAAACACACACACACATACACATACACACACACACACACACACACACCTCACCCGCTCTCTCCCTCTCCATCTCTCTCCCTCTCCTCTCTCTCCCTCCCGCCTCTCTCTCCATCTCCTCCCCCCCCCCCTCCCCTTCTACTTTCTTCTCACTTCAGTGGAAGGGTCGGATCCCCCCACCCACCCATTTATCTCTCCCTTTATCACTCCCTTTCTCTCTTTCTCTCTTCCTCTCTCTCTTTCTCTCTCTCTTCCTCTCTTTCTCTCCCTCCCCCATCCCGCTCTGCCCTCCTGACAAATCCTATCACGGCACAACTATAGGAACAGGGTCAAGCATGGCAGCCAGAGGTACCAGGGGAACAGGGAAGAGCCAAGGTGACGAAATGAAGGAAATGTTCGCCCAGTTTCTGGAGAAAGAGTGAGATGCAAGAAATGATGCAGGAAATGAAGAACGAAATAAGCAACCTGAAAAGAGAGCTGACAGCAGCAAAGGAGGAGATTAGAGCCCTCAAAGAGAATGGTATCGAGGCTGAGAATCAGAAAACCATCCAGGGAGAAGGTGGTAATAGTTTTTTGGATGAGAATGCCACAATAAAAGCAACATTTGCAGAAATACTAAAAAAAAAATAACTCTGAAGTAATGACTGCAGTGATGGAGGCCATGAAAGCAGCCACCTCACAAGAGGCGACACGCTCCACTAGCCACCTGCTGAAAAGGAACAGATCAGTGGTTGCTGTGGGTATTAAAGAGCAGGAAGGCTCTAATAGGACAGAGTGGAGTGACAAGGACAAAGCAGCAGTGAATGAAGTACTAAAGGCACTAGACATGGAAGGGGCTGAGCATAGCATTGAGAAGGTTTTCAGGCTAGGCCGGTACAACAAAGACCGAGACCGAATGATAAAGATAGTGTTTGCAAACGAGAGCACAAAGGAGAAGATCCTATCAAGGAAGAGCTCCCTGAAAAACGTGGGAAAATTAAAAAATGTATTCCTCCAGAGAGACATGACAAGGGAGGAGAAAGCCGTGGCGGCAGAAGCAAGGAAGAGGCACAGGGCGAGAGGGGAAAACCAGGAAGTCACAGCTCCCAACACAACACCCCCAGAGGCGAGGGGGGGAACCCACAACCAGCTACCCAGTAACACCAGAGGGAGGACAACCCCGCCTCCCTCCTCTGCATAGAAAACCCCCCTACCCCAAACCCTCCCTGCCCCCACTCAAATGTTCAGCCAAATCTCCCTCACCCCACACCCAATCCCCACCCAATCCCACACCCAATCGCCCACCACAAAAAGGGCGACAGACAAAAGGCACTGAACTACAGGCCAGTGTCCTTGACTTGTATACCATGCAAGGTGATGGAGAAGATCGTGAGAAAAAACCTGGCAACACATCTGGAGAGAAGGGACTTCGTGACAAATCGCCAACATGGGTTCAGGGAGGGTATATCTTGCCTTACAGGCTTGATAGAATTTTACGATCAGGTGACAAAGATTAAGCAAGAAAGAGAGGGCTGGGCGGACTGCATTTTCTTGGATTGTCGGAAAGCCTTTGACACAATACCGCATAAGAGGCTGGTACATAAGCTGGAGAGACAGGCAGGTGTAGCTGGTAAGGTGCTCCAGTGGATAAGGGAGTATCTAAGCAATAGGAAGCAGAGAGTTACGGTGAGGGGTGAGACCTCCGATTAGCGTGAAGTCACCAGTGGAGTCCCACAGGGCTCTGTACTCGGTCCTATCTTGTTTCTGATATATGTAAATGATCTCCCGGAGGGTATCGATTCATTTCTCTCAATATTTGCGGACGATGCTAAAATTATGAGAATGATTAAAACAGAAGAGGACTGTTTAAGGCTTCAAGAAGACCTAGACAAGCTGAAGGAATGGTCGAACAAATGGTTGTTAGAGTTTAGCCCAACCAAATGTAATGTAATGAAGATAGGTGTAGGGAGCAGGAGGCCAGATACAAGGTATCATCTGGGAGAGGAAATTCTTCAGGAGTCAGATAAGGAAAAAGACTTGGGGGTTCATATCACGCCAGACCTGTCTCCTACAGCACATATCAAGCTGATAACATCAGCGGCATATGCCAGGCTGGCCAACATACGAAAGATATTCAGAAACTTGTGTAAAGAATCATTCAGAACTTTGTATACCACATATGTCAGGCCAATCCTGGAGTATGCAGCCCCAGCATGGAGTCCATATCTAGTCAAGGATAAGACTAAACTGGAAAAGGTTCAAAGGTTTGCCACCAGACTAGTACCTGAGCTGAGAGGTATGAGCTACGAGGAGAGACTACGGGAATTAAACCTCACTTGTGTGAGGTTAGGGGGGACATGATCACCACATTCAAGATTCTCAAGGGAATTGATAAGGTAGATAAAGACAGTCTATTTAACACAAGGGGAACACGCACAAGGGGACACAGGTGGAAACTGAGTGCCCAAATGAGCCACAGAGATATTAGAAAGAACTTTTTTAGTGTCAGAGTGGTTGACAAATGGAATGCATTAGGGGGTGTTGTGGTGGAGGCTGGCTCCATACACAGTTTCAAGTGTAGATATGACAGAGCCCGATAGGCTCAGGAATCTGTACACCTGTTGATTGACGGTTGAGAGGCGGGACCAAAGAGCCAGAGCTCAATCCCTGCAAACACAACTAGGTGAGTACAACTAGGTGAGTACACACACACACACACACACCACTGCAAATATTATTAAATTCTTGTTCAGGATAGCTTATATATATAAAATCTCAGAGTGGCTCATTTTGGGTAGAAGTTAACGCTTACAGGAACTCGTGACACAAGCACGTACGCACGCGCACACACGCACGCACTCAAGCCCACGTACGTATGCATGCACACACACACACGCACACACAGGCTAGAAGGGATTAACACCTTTCGTGGAAAGAGGATAAAACCTCTCATAATCCACCCCCCTCTCTTACCCCTTCTCTTACCTCCTCTCTTACCTGCCGTAAGCTGCAACACCTTACCTCCTCTTAACCCCCATCCCATGCGCACACACGTTCTCTCTCTCTCTCTCTCTCTCTCTCTCTCTCTCTCTCTCTCTCTCTCTCTCTCTCTCTCTCTCTCTCTCTCTCTCTCTCTCTCTCTTGCTCTCTCTCTTGACAAGGGGCAAAATGGCAGGAGGCCGCAACAGGGACACGGGAAGCAGCCAGGGTGACCAAACGAAGGAAAGGCTAACCCAAGTTCTGGAGGAATTCAGGAGGGAGATGAATGAAATGAGGATTACAATTAACAATCTGCAAAGTGAGCTGACATCAGCAAGGGAGGAGATCAAATCCCACACAGAGAAAAATAAAGAGACCGAGCATCAGATTATCATCCAAAGGGAAGGTGGGAATGTTACATTGGAAGGAAATGCCTCTGTACCTGAAACATTTGCAGAACGACTGAAAAAGAGCTCAGAAGCAATGGACACAGTGAGGGAGGTAGCGATGCAGGCAGCTACGTCACAGGAAGCAGCAAGGTGCACCACTCAACTACTGGAAAGAAAAAAATAAGTGGTAAAATAAATAAATAAATATGTTTATTCAGGTAAGGTACATACATACAAGTGATGTTACATTAATGGATTGATATATAGATAGAGCTAGTACATACAATGCCTAAAGCCACTATTACGCAATGCGTTTCGGGTTTCGGGTAGTTGTAGGCATCAAAGAACAGGAAGGATCCAACAGGCAAGAATGGAATGGCAAGGATAGAGAGGCAGTACATGGGCTACTGAAGGGGTTACAGATGGAAGGGGCTGTACATAACATTGAGAAGGTTTTCAGGTTGGGCTGGTACAACAAGGACAGAAACCGACTTGTAAAGGTGGTGTTTACAAACGAAACCACGAAGGAGGATATTCTCGAAAGGAAGAGTCGTCTGCAGCATATGGAGGGATACAAAAAAGTATTCCTGCAGAGGGACAGAACGAAGGAGGAGCGAGCCAGGGCAGCAGAGGCAAGGAGGAAGCGCAGGGAGAGAGGAGCAAACCAGGAAATCACAGCCACCAACACAACAGTCCCAGAGACAAGAGGAGAACCCAAAACCAGCATCCCAGCAACACCACCACCCCCCTCTGCATAGAAACCCTCCCTTCCCCTCACCCTACCTGCCCCCTCCCAACCCTCTCTCCCCCCCCCCACCCCATTCTGACCCTGACACCCCATCCCCATTTCCATCATGTCCCCCCTCCCACCTTTCCCCCCTCTCCCTTCATCCCATACCCTCCCTATCCCTCCTCCCCCCTCACCCCGTATCCTCAATGTCCCCCCCTATCTCCTTAATCCACACCCTACCTGTCCCCCCTTTCCTTAAACCCCCACCCCCACCCCAAAATCCTCTGACACCCTGCAAACCACCTCACAGATCTTCTCACCCACGGAACAGCTTCCCACACCAGCAGAATGCTCGCCAAGAAAGGGACATGAAAATGAACAGGAGAAAGTGAGCTTCAAGGCGATGTACACTAACATAGATGGGATTACAAATAAAACAAGTGAACTTGGAGAATGGGCACTAGAAGAAAACCCAGACATAATAGCACTCACAGAAACAAAGCTAGTGAAAATCATAACAAACGCAGTGTTTCCACAGGGCTACTATGTAGTGAGGAAAGAGAGAGAAGGGTGAGGAGGTGGTGTAGCTTTGCTACTAAGAGAAGGTTGGAGTTTCGAAGAGATGGTAATTAAGAACTGTGAAGGTTTCAGTGACTACAGATAAGGCACCACAGCAACTGGAGGACAGAAAATTATAATAGTAGTCATATATAACCCCGCACCGAATGACAGAAGACCCAGAGAGGAATATGAAAGAAACAACTTGGCCACCATCAATATAATAGAGAGAGCGCTTCTGTGGCTAGCAGGAACGGATCCAGACTTCTAATCATGGAAGACTTCAACCATGGGAAGATAGATTGGGGGAACAGAGGCCCACATGGAGGCCCAGACACATGGAGAGCTAAGCTGCTGGATGTGGCAACAAGAAACTTTCTAAGTCAACACGTCAAGGGACTGACATGAATGAGAGGAGGGGATGAACCAGCCTTGCTTAATCTGATATTTACCCTAAATGAGTCGAATATAAGGGAAGTTAAGTTGGAAGCCCCCTTGGGAATGAGTGATCATAGTGTATTGAGCTTTGTGTACCTGGTTGAGCTGAGATTTATCACCCCCAAAAATGAACTGGGAACCAAAGGGCTGGCGTACCGATAGGGAAACTATGAGGAGATGAATAAATTCCTATGGGATATACATTGGGACACAGAACTCGGAACCAAGTCCGTACAAGACATGATGGACTATATCACCCAAAAATGTCAGAAGGCTATAAGCAGGTTTGTCCCAGCCCGACAGGAAAAAACAGAGAAGCAAAGGAAGAATCCGTGGTTTAATAGGGAATGTATGCAAGCAAAGGAGCTGAACAAAAGGGCATGGAGGAACTTCCATAATAACAGAACACCAGAAAGTAGAGAGAGATACCAGGGAACCAGGAACGAGTATGTTAGTGTGAGAAGAGCAGCTGAGAAAAGGTATGAAAATGATATAGCTAATAAAGCCAAGACCGAACCAAAGCTACTACACAGTCACATCAGGAGGAAAACAACAGTGAAGGAACAGGTGATGAAACTTAGGGTGGGCGAGGACAGGTACACAGAGAATGACAAAGAGGTGTGTGAAGAACTCAACAAAAGGTTCCAGGAGGTCTTTACAATAGAACAGGGATATATCACGGCGCTAGAAGAGGTTCGAAATTACAAGAGATGAGGTCATCTCTGAGATGAGTAGGTCACTGGAAACGGGGAACCTACCAGAAATATGGAAGACTGCTAATGTAGTACCAATATACAAAAAGGATGACAGACAAGAGGCACTGAACTACAGGCCAGTTTCCTTAACTTGTATACCATGCAAGGTGATGGAGAAGATTGTGAGAAAAAACCTAGTAACACAACTGGAGATAAGAGACTTCGTGACAACCCATCAACATGGGTTCAGGGAGGGTAAATCTTGCCTTACAGGCTTGATAGAATTCTACGATCAGGTGACAAAGATTAAGCAAGAAAGAGAAGGGTGGGCGGACTGCATTTTTTTGGACTGTTGGAAAGCCTTTGACACAGTACCCCATAAAAGGTTGATGCATAAGCTGGAGAAAAAGGCAGGAGTAACTGGTAGGGCGCTCCAGTGGATAAGGAAGTACCTAAGCAATTGGAAGCAGAGAGTTACAGTGAGGGGTGAGACCTCAGACTGGCGTGAAGTCACCAGTGGAGTCCCACAGGGCTCTGTACTTGGACCTATCCTGTTTCTGATATAGGTAAATGATCTCCCAGATGGTATAGACTCATTCCTCTCAATGTTTGCAGACGACGCCAAAATTATGAGAAGGATTAAGACAGAGGAGGACAGCTTGAGGCTTCAAGAAGACCTGGACAAGCTGCAGGAATGGTCGAAATAATGGCTGTTAGAGTTTAACCCAAGCAAATGTAATGTAATGAAGATAGGGGTAGGAAGCAGAAGACCAGATACAAGGTACCATTTGGGAGATGAAATACTTCAAGAGTCAGAGAGAGAGAGAGAAAGACCTGGGGGTTGATATCACTCCAGACCTGTCCCCTGAAGCTCATATCAAGAGGATAACATCAGCAGCATATGCCAATTTGGCTAACATAAGAACGGCCTTTAGAAACTTGTGTAAGGAATCTTATATACCACATATACCACAGGAAACATTATATACCACATATGTCAGACCAATCCTGGAGTATGCGGCTCCAGCATAGAGTCCATATCTAGTCAAGCATAAGACTAAACTGGAAAAGGTTCAAAGGTTTGCCACCAGACTAGTACCCGAGCTGAGAGGTATGAGCTACGAGAAGAGACTACGGGAATTAAACCTCACTTCGTTGGAAGACAGAAGAGTTAGGGGGGACATGATCACCACATTCAAGATTCTCAAGGGAATCGACAGGGTTGATAAAGACAGGCTGTTTAACACAAGGGGCACACGCACAAGGGGACACAGGTGGAAACTGAGTGCCCAAATGAGGCACAGAGATATTAGAAATAACTTTTTTAGTGTCAGAGTGGTTGACCAATGGAATGCATTAGGAAGTGATGTGGTGGAGGCTGACTCCATACACAGTTTCAAGTGTAGATATGATAGAGCCCAATAAGCTCAGGAACCTTTACACATGTTGATTGACGGTTGAGAGGCGGCACCAAAGAGCCTTGAGCACCACTACAATTTTGTCCCCATTGCCTCAGAGACACTTCGTGCCTGGGGTAAAAGTGCTGCTAGCTTTTTGAAGGAGTTGGGGTCTAAGCTAATCGAAACAACTAGAGACCCTAGAGCTGCCAGTTTTCTTTTTCAGCGCCTTAGTGTGGCAATCCAGAGAGGAAATGCTCACTGCGTCCATGGTTCCTGCCCGCCATCTGAGAAGCTGGAGGAGCTGTTCAACTTGTGACAAGCAGCCTTGTACCCTGCATGTAATCAATATTGTAACTTTTTTGTGTAATGACATTTTCAAATAAAGTTAGATAAATATACACACATACCAAAAGAATAGGGGTGGTAGGAGAAGAAAATATCAAAGTGTTCAGTGAGGATCCACAAGGTCTTCTCTGAGTACTCTTTATTTTCTTCTCCGAGGCTATGGGTCCCTACACTTGCACCAGTGGTGGTACCCTTTCTAGGTTTATATATATATATATATATATATATATATATATATATATATATATATATATATATATATATATATATATATATATATATATATATATATATACTTATGATATGTTTGTGTCATCATAGTGCAAGTGAGTAGCAGTACTTATGATATGTTTGTGTCATCATAGTGCAAGTGAGTAGTAGTACTTATGATATGTTTGTGTCATCATAGTGCAAGTGAGTAGTAGTACTTATGATATGTTTGTGTCATCATAGTGCAAGTGAGTCAGCCTTCGCGTTAGGACTATATTATTCAAGTTTAACCAATGAATGGTTGGTGGTTGTGCTGCCCTCCGGGCCTCCTTGACTGTGGAGTATCAACACTTCTCATCAATGATGATCACATCCAAACACTTCCATAAGTGAAAATCTTGCCAGACTTATATTTCTAAGTCACTTGACCATAATGTGGGCCTCAGCCACTGGCCTTGGAGAGTCTTCTCGCGTCCGGGACTTATGGTCCGACTCTCTGGATGTTCCGGGTTGTAGCCGGCCATCACTTTCTTGTACGGCGTCCCTGGCCGCTCTGGGTGCTTACTCTCTCCTCACTGGCCGCTCTGGGTGCTTACTCTCCCCTCCCTGGCCGCTCTGGGTGCTTACTCTTCCCCTCCCTGGCCGCTCTGGGTGCTTACTCTCTCCCTCCCTGGCCGCTCTGGGTGCTTACTCTCCCCCTCCCTGGCCGCTCTGGGTGCTTACTCTCTCCCTCCCTGGCCGCTCTGGGTGCTTACTCTCCCCCT
The DNA here is from genome assembly GCF_040958095.1 of Procambarus clarkii. NCBI lineage: Eukaryota > Metazoa > Arthropoda > Malacostraca > Decapoda > Cambaridae > Procambarus > Procambarus clarkii. Next base: position 6,289,742 of record NC_091224.1, read on the forward strand.
CCCTGGCCGCTATGGGTGCTTACTCTCCCCCTCCCTGGCCGCTCTGGGTGCTTACTCTCCCCTCCCTGGCCGCTCTGGGTGCTTACTCTCCCCCTCCCTGGCCGCTCTGGGTGCTTACTCTCCCCCTCCCTGGCCGCCCTGGGTGCTTACTCTGCCCCTCCCTGGCCGCTCTGGGTGCTTACTCTCCCCTCCCTGGCCGCTCTGCGTGCTTACTCTCCTCCTCCCTGGCCGCTCTGGGTGCTTACTCTCCCCTCCCTGGCCGCTCTGGGTGCTTACTCTCCCCTCCCTGGCCGCTCTGGGTGCTTACTCTCCCCCTCCCTGGCCGCTCTGGGTGCTTACTCTCCCCCTCCCTGGCCGCTCTGGGTGCTTACTCTCCCCCTCCCTGGCCGCTCTGGGTGCTTACTCTCTCCTCCCTGGCCGCTCTGGGTGCTTACTCTTCCCCTCCCTGGCCGCTCTGGGTGCTTACTCTCTCCTCCCTGGCCGCTCTGGGTGCTTACTCTCCCCTCCCTGGCCGCTCTGGGTGCTTACTCTCCCCTCCCTGGCCGCTCTGGGTGCTTACTCTCTCCTCCCTGGCCGCTCTGGGTGCTTACTCTCCCCTCCCTGGCCGCTCTGGGTGCTTACTCTCCCCTCCCTGGCCGCTCTGGGTGCTTACTCTCCCCTCCCTGGCCGCTGCCGACCCCTCTCTCACAGGCCCAACAGCATCCACACTCTCCCCTCCACTCTCTCCTCTCACCATTCCCATCTTTATCGTCTACTATTATCCCTGATACAACCACCGCCTCTCACTCTCACTCTCTCAAGGTAAACACTAATTATTCGGTAATGTTTTCAAGATTAGTTTTAGAATTATGATTCTGGCGCGAATCTTCTCGATATTCGTTATGTTTTTCTTCACTGAAGCAGGAAGATTAAAAAATAACTCTCAAAAGTTTATTTGTACTTATTATTTGGGTCTGAGGCCTAGTGATGCGTTTCGTAAGGTCTCACCTCACATTCTCTAAGACAAATTCTTCTGTTGTTGTTGTTGTTTTAGATTTAGCTACTCAGAACAAAATGTCCATGTAGCACGGACTATGGTGAGCCCGTAACTGAGTTCGGTTATTCACGACAACCTTGTTACTCTGATATTTGGGTCAAAGTTTAAAATGGAGGTTGGGTTTCCTCCTTTTTCCCTGTTTCTTTTTTTATTCTGTTTCAGTGCACTGGTTTTAGTCTTGTTTTAATAACATTATCTTGGTGGCAGATGTAGGTGCAGAATGTTCACTAGTGAGTCCCATTCCTCAACGGCTTTTCTAATAATTGTAGTCGCTGTGGAATGTGCATTTAATGCAGCTGCTGTCGTTGGATTAATGTTGACTTTGATGCGCAGGGCTTCAGTAGCTTCATATTCCAGTAAAGTAGTGCAATATTGGCGCCTCTGCTACTGTTCTACAGATATGACACTCTTAATTCTTCTGTGTTAGCACCTGATTATATCCTTTAATGGTGAGGTGGTAGGTGACATGGATGAATGACATACGTGGGGTATTAATGGGGGTCCTATATAATGGGGTTTTAATGGGGTAGTAAATTAAGAGTGTAACATGTTAGCAGCTTATATTCTGGCTGCTTCCGTTCCTGTTACCGGGTCATTCGGTCCAGCTTCTGCATTGACCCGGGGTCTTGAAGTGGGTAGCGTGTAACTGTGTATTAGCTGGTTATTGTCTGCTGGTCAAGATTTTTTGATATGCAGCACTTCACAGATGTCAAATCTTCTATTGTCATTGTATCTATCGATTATTTCGGTGTTGCTGGTCAAAATATCCCGGGTGATCGTCTCGTTGTGTGTGGCTATTATATGTTCCTTGATGGAGTCCTGTTGTTTGTGCACTGTTAAGCGCCTAGAGAGAGACGTTGTTGTCTTGCATATATACTGAGATGGTTGGGGCTGACAATTCCAAGTGGGCTCGTGAAGGCGTAAACAACGTTGGTCTCGTTCAAGACTGTTTTTTTTGTTGTCGGGATAATTCTTCATTAGCAGGTTGGTCGACGGTTTTCCTACTCTTATAATATATTGTCAGTTTTATCTTCTGGTTGACGTCCGTTGGGGTAACGTCGCTCTCAGTGATCTCTTTTAGGGCTCTTTCCTGTGCTTTGTACGCCGCCGTGGAGAAGAAGTTTCTCTATAACAATTTTATTGGAAGTCCGGGTATTGTGGTATTAGTGGCTCCATAACCTGTTGCACACCTCGCCACCTTCCTTTTTATTATGTCTTCGACATAACCAATGAATAAACCATTGTTGACCAAAATCTGCCTTATTCTACATAACTCCTCATCCACCTGCTTCCACCCAGAGCGGTGAGTGAGAGCTCGGTCGACATAAGCGTTCACAACACTCCGTTTGTATCCCTGCGGGCAGTCGCTGTCAGCGTTAAGGCACATCCCTAAGTTTGTCTCCTTAGTATATACTGCACGATGAAAGCTTCCGTTCCTTTCCATGACTGCCACATCTGAGAAAGGAAGTTTCTCTTCATCTGCAACAGTCGTTCGGTATCCGGAACTTGTACAAATATGTCGTCGACATACCTGCAGTAGATGGCGGGTTTTACATCTAACCCGACCCGAACTCTGCTCAATAGTACCCATGTAAAAGTTCGCGAGCAAGACACCCAGCGGGGAGCCCATTATGTTTACACTTTGATTAGTGTCTTATATGTTGGTACAGAAAGAATGTAATTAACTGATTTAGAAAGATGAGACTCACTTTGATTAAATATTTCTTGAATTTCTTGAAATTTACACAACCTCTGGGATACATAGAACTTATAGCATATTCATTATAGCTGTAACAACCCAGCCTACTTAAATGACAGTAATTATAGTAACTAATTGGTCGAAATTATTCATATGTATCAAAAAATTTAACCACCTAAGAGTTAACTTTTGTACTTTTAATTTTACAGAGTACGGGAAAATTAAGCTAAAAATCAAACTTAAATATTCCTAGGCCTAGTATAGCAAATAATTCATTCCTGGCAACCCCTTTCACGAAATGTATTGCGCATAATTCTTGTTAAAGTTTGTCTTAAAGGTTTGGGAGTTGTTACAATGCTGCGGGCCGCGCCAAGCAACAGCCTGTTGGACCAAGCAACAGCCTGTTGAACCAAGTAACATCCAACCAGCCTGTTGAACCAAACTCTCACAAGTCAAGCCTGGCCCCAGGCCGGGCTCGGGGATTAGAACAACTCCCAGAACCCCATCCAGGAACAATGTTATAGAGCGAGCATAATTTTCAGGATATTTGAGACATGTTTAGTAGTGAGATAACTTGGTATTATGCTGGAGGCCGGACGGCCCACGTCGACCAGGCCCAAGAGTTACGTGGTACAGTCGACACAAGTCTTACAAAAGGCACCATATCCATGTAAGTCTGACTTGCTAACTATTCCCACAAGTGTGTCAAGGGCTACGTTTCTAGGAGGCTTCTTGTCTACTTAAATAACTACCACAAAAGCCAACTACCTGTACCAGACCAACAGTTTCAACACTTACTTTTTTCCGAGTCATGAAATCAAGCTGACAGCTTTCCCTTCCCATTTTTTCACCTTAAGCCATATTTCACTAACTGTTCACGCAGCGAGACCCGTCAATCAACTTCTAACCAGATCCCGCCATTACTGGTGAGTAAACAGGCTGGAAGAGGAAGGATCAGTGGGACGTCGACCCTCCCTGACCATGGCTGGGAACCCTGCCAAGATGCTGGGCTGGTCTGCGGCACTTGTACCACAACGACTCTTCTTCTCCTCATAATGTTCCGTTTATGTGTTGATCCCTCTTACTAATGCTCTTGCATCAGGGTTCAGCTAGAAGAGGAGTTCACCAAAAGTCATGTTGTTTTCAAGGTGAAAACCTTGAAAACAACATTGTGTTGTTGACATAACCTTGACACAACGTTGCATTCGAATAGGCGCGTCTTTTTATATATCTACTATATACATGTCTCACATGAAACAGGAAAAAACATGTTTTTTTGAAAAACAACGCCATCGTTGGACGTAAGAGCAACACACGCTGTTATCTCTGAAAGTTCTTCACCGATTGCTTTAAAATTTTGACACAACGTTGCATTCGAATGGGCGCATCTTTTTATATACCTACTATATAGATGCCAACCCTGTGACAGGTAAAAACATGCGTTTTTGAAAAACAGCGCCATCTGTTGCACATAATAGCAACATACACGTAATACTAAATATGTCACGAATTCCATTTCAATGTTTCCGATTGCATTGATAAATTTTATTTTCATAGATTTCGATTTATTTTTTATTAAATTATTTTGTACGACATTGTGTTGGAATTGAGCTGTGTTGTTTACCATACCGTTCATTTCGTAAGTATAAGTATAGATGCCACACCTGTGACAACTATGCTTTTTCTGTGATTGGAGGCCTTGTTACTCATATGCCAGACCAACATTGGAATATGCGGCCGGCTCCAGTATGGAGTCCATATCTAATGAAATTCCAAACGAAGTTAGAAAAAGTTCCGAAGTATGTCACCAGACTAGTCCCCGAGCTGAGAGGTATGATCTACGAGGAAAGATTACTGCAACTAAACCTCAGGACACTGGAAGACAGTAGAGTTAGGGGAGAAGTGGTCACTACCTTTTAAAATTATCAGAGAAATTGACAGGGTAAGTAAAGATAAACTGTTTAGCACGAGTGGTACGCAAACAAGGGGACACAGTTGGAAACTGAGTACCCAAATAAGCCACAGGGACGTTAGAAAGAACTTTTTTACTCTCAGAGTAGTTTACAAATGGAATGCATTAGGCAGTGATGTGGTGGAGGCTGACTCCATACATAGTTTCAAATGTAGATATTATAGAGCCCAGGTACAGCAAGGACAGAGACCACCTGATGAAGATAGTGTTTGCAAACGAGACCACAAAGGAGAATATTCTAGAAAGGAAGACCCAACAGCAATATGTGGAGGAATACAAAAATGTATTAATCCAAAGGGACATGACGAGGAAGGAGAGAGCCACGGCAGCAGAGGCAAGGAAGAAGTTCAGGGTGAGAGGAGAAAACCAGGAAATCACCGCCCCAAACACAACATCCCCAGTGGGTGAGGGGGAAACCCACAACCAGTAACCCAGTAACACCAGAGTGGAGGGTAACACCACCAACCTTCTCTGCATAGAACCCTCCTCCCCCCTTATCCCGAACCTTTCATGTCCCCACTCACATGTTCAGTCAACCATCCCTCCCCCCTCACCTCATTCCCACCCTGCTATCCACTCCTACCATGTACCCCCTTCCCCCATCTCTCTCCCTGTCCCCCTTCTCATTACCCCCCCACCCCACCCCCTCAATCTAGTATCCTCTGAGGCCCTGTTAACCACTTCACAAATCCTCACACCTATGGAACAGCTTCCTCCATCAGCAGAACACTCACCGAGAAGGAGACATGAGAATGAACAGAAGAAAGTGCGTCTCAAGGCAATGTACACTAACATAGATGCGATTACAAATAAAACAAATGAACTTGGAGTATGGGTACTACAAGAAAACCAAGACAAAAAGTATAACAAAGGCAGTGTTACAGGACTACTTTGTTGTGAGGAAAGAGAGAGAAGAGGAGGTGGTGGTATAGCTCTGCTGATAAGAAAAGGTTGGAGTATTGAGGAAATGATTATCCAGGGTTGTGAAGGTTTCAGTGGCTATATAACAGATACCATAGCGATTGGAGGACTTAAAATTATAGTCGTCGTCATATATAACAACCAACCAAATGACAAAAGATCAAGACAGGAATATGATAGAAACAACGTGGCCACCTTTAATATAATAGAGAGGACAGCTTCTGTTGCTAGCAGGAACTAATCCAGACTACTAATCATGGGAGACTTCTACCACGGGAAGATAGATTGGGAGAACAGAGAATGAGGGGAGAGGATGAAACAGCTTTGATTGATCTGCTATCCACCTTAAATGAGTGGGATATAAGGGAAGTTTAGTTGGAAGCCCCCTTGGGAATGAGTGATCAAAGTGTATTGATCTTTGAGTATCTGGTAAAACTAGGATTTATCTCCCCCGAAAAGAACTGGGAAACAAAGGGCTAGCGTACCGAAAGGGAAATTATGAGATGAGAAGTTTCCTAAGGGGTATACCATGGAACACAGAAGTCAAAGCTAAGTCCGCACAAGACATGGATAGACTATGTCACCCAAAAGTGTCAGGAGGCAGTAAAGAGGTTCATCCTGCCCCAAAATTAAAAATCCGAAAAGCAAAACAAGAATTTGTGGTTTAATAGGGCATGTATGGAAGCAGAGGAGCTGAATAAAAAGGCGTGGAGAAACTTCCCAAATAACTGAACACCAGAAAGCAGAGAGAGATACCAGAGAACCTGGAATGAGTAGCTTTGTATGAGAAGAGAGGCAGACAAAAAGTATGAAAGTGATATAGCAAATAAAGCCAAGACCGAACCAAAGCCACTCCACAGTCACATCAGGAGGAAAAAACAGTGAAAGAACAGGTGATGAAAATTAAAACGGGTGAAGACAGGTACACAGAGAATGACAAAGAAGTGTGTGAAGAACTTAACATGAAGTTCCAGGAGGTCTTCACAACAGAACGAGGAGAGGTCACTGCACTAGGAGAGATGGCAGTAAACCAGGCGGCCTTGGCAGGATTCGAAATTACAAGAGATGAGGTCAATGAAAATCACGCTCAGGAGTCAAATTTCAGACATTTTGAAAACTGCAGGGGGGTTTGGGCAAAATATGACCCATCGCCGTTTTCAGTAATTGGCATATGTTCGGTATAAAAAGTCGTAATATGAAACTGAAAATAGGCGCAGAGAGTCAGAATTCGGATATAAAATCACGCTCAGGAGTCAAATTTCCGACATTTCAGACATTTTGAAAACTGCAGGGGGGTTTGGGCAAAATATGACCCATCGCCGTTTTCAGTAATTGGCATATTTTCGGTATAAAGATTCGTAATTTGTAACTGAAAATAGGTGCAGAGAGTCAGAATTCGGCTCAAAAATCACTCTCAGGGGTCAAATTTCCGATATTTCAGACATTTTGAAAACTGCAGGGGGGTTTGGGCAAAATATGACCCATCGCCGTTTTCAGTTAATGGCATATTTTCAGTATAAAAAGTCGTAATTTGAAACTGAAATTAGGTGCAGAGAGTCAGAATTCGGAAAAAAATCACGCTCAATAGTCAAATTTCCGACATTTCAGACATTTTGAAAACTGCAGGGGGGTTTGGGCAAAATATGACCCATCGCCGTTTACCGTAATTTGCATATTTTCGGTATGATACGTCGTAATTTGAAACTGAAAATAGGTGCAGAGAGTCAGAATTCGGCTCAAAAATCACGCTCAGGAGTCAAATTTCCGACATTTCAGACATTTTGAAAACTGCAGGGGGGTTTGGGCAAAATATGACCCATCGCCGTTTACAGTAATTGGCATATTTTCGGTATGAAACGTCGTAATTTTAAACTGAAAATAGGTGCAGAGAGTCAGAATTCGGCTCGAAAATCACGCTCAGGAGTCAAATTTCCGACATTTCAGACATTTTGAAAACTGCAGGGGCTTTGTGCAAAATATGACCCATCGCCGTTTTCAGTAATTGGCATATTTTCGGTATAAAAAGTCGTAATTTGAAACTGAAAATAGGTGCAGAGAGTCAGAATTCGGATAAAAAATCACGCTCAGGAGTCAAATTTCCGACATTTCAGACATTTTGAAAACTGCAGGGAGGGTTTGGGCAAAATATGACCCATCGCCGTTTACAGTAATTTGCATATTTTCGGTATGATACGTCGTAATTTGAAACTGAAAATAGGTGCAGAGAGTCAGAATTCGGCTCAAAAATCACGCTCAAGAGTCAAATTTCCGGCATTTCAGACATTTTAAAAACTGCAGGGGGGTTTGGGCAAAATATGACCCATCGCCGTTTTCAGTAATTGGCATATTTTCGGTATGAAACGTCGTAATTTGAAACTGAAAATAGGTGCAGAGAGTCAGAATTCGGCTCAAAAATCACGCTCAGCAGTCAAATTTCCGACATTTCAGACTTTTTGAAAACTGCAGGGGGGTTTTGGCAAAATATGACCCATCGCCGTTTTCAGTAATTAGCATATTTTCGGTATGAAACGTGGTAATTTGAAACTGAAAATAGATGCAGAGAGTCAGAATTCGGCTGAAAAATCACGCTCAGGAGTCAAATTTCCGACATTTCAGACATTTTAAAAACTGCAGGGGGGGGTTTGGGCAAAATATGACCCATCGAAGTTTTCAGTAATTGGCATATTTTCGGTATGACACGTCGTAATTTGAAACTGAAAATAGGTGCAGAGAGTCAGAATTCGGCTCAAAAATCACGCTCCGGAGTCAAATTTCAGACATTTTGAAAACTGCAGGGGGGTTTGGGCAAAATATGACCCATCGCCGTTTACAGTAATTGGCATATTTTCAATATGAAACGTCGTAATTTGAAAGTGGAAAAAGGTGCAGTGAGTCAGAATTCGGATCAAAAATCACGCTCAGGATTCAAATTTCCGACATTTCAGACATTTTAAAAACTGCAGGGGGGTTTGGGCAAAATATGACCCATCGCTGTTTTCAGTAAGTTGCATATTTTCGGTATGAAACGTCGTAATTTGAAACTGAAAATAGGTGCAGAGAGTCAGAATTCGGCTCAAAAATCCCGCTCAGGAGTCAAATTTCCGACATTTCAGACATTTTGAAAACTGCAGGGGGGTTTGGGCAAAATATGACCCATGGCCGTTTTTAGTAATTGGCATATTTTCGGTATAAAAAGTCGTAATTTGAAACTGAAAATAGGTGCAGAAAGTCGGAATTCGGCTCAAAAATCACGCTCAGGAGTCAAATTTCCGACATTTCAGACACTTTAAAAACTGCAGGGGGGGTTTGGGCAAAATATGACCTTTCGCCGTTTTAAGTAATTATCATATTTTCGGTATGAAACGTCGTAATTTGAAACTGAAAATAGGTGCAGAGAGTCAGAATTCGGCTCAAAAATCACGCTCAGGAGTCAAATTTCCGACATTTCAGACATGTTAAAAACTGCAGGGGGGTTTGGGCAATATATGACCCATCGCCGTTTTCAGTAATTGGCATATTTTCGGTATGAAAAGTCGTAATTTGAAACTGAAAATAGGTGCAGAGAGTCAGAATTCGGCTCAAAAATCACGCTCAGGAGTCAAATTTCCGACATTTCAGACATTTTGAAAACTGCAGGGGGGTTTGGGCAAAATATGACCCACCGCCGTTTTCAGTAATTAGCATATTTTCGGTATAAAAAGTCGTAATTTGAAACTGAAAATAGGTGCAGAGAGTCAGCAGTTGGATAAAATAATCACGCTCAGGAGTCAAATTTCCGACATTTCAGACATTTTGAAAACTGCAGGGGGGTTTGGGCAAAATTTGACCCATCGCCGTTTACAGTAATTGGCATATTTTCGGCATGAAACGTCGTAATTTGAAACTGAAAATAGGTGCAGAGCGTCAGAATTTGGCTCAAAAATCACGCTCAGGAGTCAAATTTCCGACATTTCAGACATTTTGAAAACTGCAGGGGGGTTTGGGCAAAATATGACCCATCGCCGTTTTCAGTAATTGGCATATTTTCGGTATAAAAAGTCGTAATTTGAAACAGAAAATAGGTGCAGAGAGTCAGAATTCGGCTCAAAAAACACGCTCAGGAGTCAAATTTCCGACGTTTCAGACATTTTGAAAACTGCAGGGGGGTTTGGGCAAAATATGACCTATCGCCGTTTTCAGTAATTGGCATATTTTCGGTATAAAAAGTCGTAATTTGAAACTGAAAGTAGGTGCAGAGAGTCAGAATTCGGCTCAAAAATCACGTTCAGGAGTCAAATTTCCGACATTTCAGACATTTTGAAAAGTGCAGGGGGGTTTGGACAAAATATGACCCATCGCCGTTTTCAGTAATTGGCATATTTTCGGTATAAAAAGTCGTAATTTGAAACTGAAATTAGGTGCAGAGAGTCAGAATTCAGATAAAAAATCACGCTCAGGATTCAAATTTCAGACATTTCAGACATTTTAAAAACTGCAGGGGGGTTTGGGCAAAATATGACCCATCGCCGTTTTCAGTAATTGGCATATTTTCGGTATAAAAAGTCGTAATTTTAAACTGCAAATAGGTGCAGAGAGTCAGAATTCGGCTCAAAAATCACGCTCAGGAGTCAAATTTCCGACATTTCAGACATTTTGAAAAGTGCAGGGGGGTTTGGGCAAAATATGACCCATCGCCGTTTACAGTAATTGGCATATATTCGGTATGATACGACGCAATTTGAAACTGAAATTAGGTGCAGAGAGTCAGAATTCAGATAAAAAATCACGCTCAGGAGTCAAATTTCCGACATTTCAGACATTTTGAAAACTGCAGGGGGGTTTGGGCAAAATATGACCCATCGCCATTTTCAGGAATTGGCATATTTTCGGTATAAAAAGTCGTAATTTGAAACTGAAAATAGGTGCAGAGAGTCAGAATTCGGCTCAAAAATCACGCTCAGGAGTCAAAATATCGACATTTCAGACATTTTGAAAACTGCAGGGGGGGTTTTGGCAAAATATGACCCATCGCCGTTTACAGTAATTGGCATATTATCGGTATGAAACGTCGTAATTTGAAACTGAAAATAGGTGCAGAGAGTCGGAATTCGGCTCAAAAATCACGCTCAGGCGTCAAATTTCCGACATTTCAGACATTTTAAAAACTGCAGGGGGGTTTGGGCAAAATATGACCTTTCGCCGTTTTCAGTAATTGGCATATTTTCGGTATGAAACGTCGTAATTTGAAACTGAAATTAAGTGCAGAGAGTCAGAATTCGGCTCAAAAATCACGCTCAGGAGTCAAATTTCCGACATTTCAGACATTTTAAAAACTGCAGGGGGGTTTGGGCAAAATATGACCCATCGAAGTTTTCAGTAATTGGCATATTTTCGGTATGAAACGTCGTAATTTGAAACTGAAAATAGGTGCAGAGAGTCAGAATTCGGCTCAAAAATCACGCTCAGGAGTCAAATTTCCGACATTTCAGACATTTTGAAAACTGCATGGGGGTTTGGGCAAAATATGACCCATCGCCGTTTACAGTAATGGGCATATTTTCGGGATGAAACGTCGTAATTTGAAACTGAAAAAAGGTGCAGAGAGTCATAATTCGGATAAAAAATCACGCTCAGGAGTCAAATTTCCGACATTTCAGACATTTTAAAAACTGCAGGGGGGTTTGGGCAAAATATGACCCATGGCCGTCTTCAGTAATTTGCATATTTTCGGTATGAAACGTCGTAATTTGAAACTGAAAATAGGTGCAGAGAGTCAGAATTCGGCTCAAAAATCACGCTCAGGAGTCAAATTTCCGACATTTCAGACATTTTGAAAACTGCAGGGGTGTTTTGGCAAAATATGACCCATCGCCGTTTTCAGTAATTGGCATATTTTCGGTATAAAAAGTCGTAATTTGAAACTGAAAATAGGTGCTGAGAGTCAGAATTCGGATAAAAAATCACGCTCAGGAGTCAAATTTCCGACATTTCAGACATTTTGAAAACTGCAAAGGGGTTTGGGCAAAATATGACCCATCGCCGTTTACAGTAATTGGCATATTTTCGGTATGAAACGTCGTAATTTGAAAGTGAAAAAAGGTGCAGTGAGTCAGAATTCGGATAAAAAATCACGCTCAGGATTCAAATTTCCGACATTTCAGACATTTTAGAAACTGCAGGGGGGTTTGGGCAAAATATGACCCATCGCCGTTTTCAGTAATTTGCATATTTTCGGTATGAAACGTCGAAATTTGAAACTGAAAATAGGTGCAGAGAGTCAGAATTCGGCTCAAAAATCACGCTCAGGAGTCAAATTTCCGACATTTCAGACATTTTGAAAACTGCAGGGGGGTTTGGGCAAAATATGACCCGTCGCCGTTTTCAGTAATTGGCATATTTCCGGTATAAAACGTCGTAATTTGAAACTGAAAACAGGTGCAGAGAGTCAGAATTCGTCTCAAAAATCACGCTCAGGAGTCAAATTTCCGATATTTCAGACATTTTGAAAACTGCAGGGGGGTTTGGGCAAAATATGACCCATCGCCGTTTTCAGTAATTGGCATATTTTCGGTATAAAAAGTCGTAATTTGAAACTGAAAACAGGTGCAGAGAGTCAGAATTCGGCTCAAAAATCACGCTCAGGAGTCAAATTTCCGACATTTCAGACATTTTGAAAACTGCAGGGGGGTTTGGGCAAAATATGACCCATCGCCGTTTACAGTAATTGGCATATTTTCGGTATAAAAAGTCGTAATTTGAAACTGAAAATAGGTGCAGAGAGTCAGAATTCGGCTCAAAAATCACGCTCAGGAGTCAAATTTCCGACATTTCAGAGATTTTGAAAAGTGCAGGGGGTTTGGGCAAAATATGACCCATCGCCGTTTTCAGTAATTGGCATATTTTCGGTATAAAAAGTCGTAATTTGAAACTGAAATTAGGTGCAGAGAGTCAGAATTCAGATAAAAAATCACGCTCAGGAGTCAAATTTCCGACATTTCAGACATTTTGAAAACTGCAGGGGGGTTTGCGCAAAATATGACCCATCGCCGTTTTCAGTAATTTGCATATTTTCGGTATAAAAGTCGTAATTTGAAACTGAAAACAGGTGCAGAGAGTCAGAATTCGGCTCAAAAATCACGCTCAGGAGTCAAATTTCCGACATTTCAGACATTTTGAAAACTGCAGGGGGGTTTGGGCAAAATATGACCCATCGCCGTTTACAGTATTTGGCATATTTTCGGTATGAAACGTCGTAATTTGAAACTGAAAAAATGTGCAGAGAGTCAGAATTCGGCTCAAAAATCACGCTCAGGAGTCAAATTTCCGACATTTCAGACATTTTAAAAACTGCAGGGGAGTTTGGGCAAAAAATGACCCATCGCCGTTTATAGTAATTGGCATATTTTCGGTAGGAAACGTCGTAATTTGAAACTGAAAATAGGTGCAGAAAGTCAGAATTCGGCTCAGAAATCACGCTCAGGAGTCAAATTTTCGACATTTCAGACATTTTAAAAACTGCAGGGGGGTTTGGGCAAAATATGACCCATCGCCGTTTTCAGTAATTGGCATATTTTCGGTATAAAAAGTCGTAATTTGAAACTGCAAATAGGTGCAGAGAGTCAGAATTCGGCTCGAAAATCACGCTCAGGAGTCAAATTTCAGACATTTTGAAAACTGCAGGGGGGTTTGGGCAAAATATGACCCATCGCCGTTTTCAGTAATTGGCATATGTTCGGTATAAAAAGTCGTAATATGAAACTGAAAATAGGCGCAGAGAGTCAGAATTCGGATATAAAATCACGCTCAGGAGTCAAATTTCCGACATTTCAGACATTTTGAAAACTGCAGGGGGGTTTGGGCAAAATATGACCCATCGCCGTTTTCAGTAATTGGCATATTTTCGGTATAAAGATTCGTAATTTGTAACTGAAAATAGGTGCAGAGAGTCAGAATTCGGCTCAAAAATCACTCTCAGGGGTCAAATTTCCGATATTTCAGACATTTTGAAAACTGCAGGGGGGTTTGGGCAAAATATGACCCATCGCCGTTTTCAGTTAATGGCATATTTTCAGTATAAAAAGTCGTAATTTGAAACTGAAATTAGGTGCAGAGAGTCAGAATTCGGAAAAAAAATCACGCTCAATAGTCAAATTTCCGACATTTCAGACATTTTGAAAACTGCAGGGGGGTTTGGGCAAAATATGACCCATCGCCGTTTACAGTAATTTGCATATTTTCGGTATGATACGTCGTAATTTGAAACTGAAAATAGGTGCAGAGAGTCAGAATTCGGCTCAAAAATCACGCTCAGGAGTCAAATTTCCGACATTTCAGACATTTTGAAAACTGCAGGGGGGTTTGGGCAAAATATGACCCATCGCCGTATACAGTAATTGGCATATTTTCGGTATGAAACGTCGTAATTTTAAACTGAAAATAGGTGCAGAGAGTCAGAATTCGGCTCGAAAATCACGCTCAGGAGTCAAATTTCCGACATTTCAGACATTTTGAAAACTGCAGGGGCTTTGTGCAAAATATGACCCATCGCCGTTTTCAGTAATTGGCATATTTTCGGTATAAAAAGTCGTAATTTGAAACTGAAAATAGGTGCAGAGAGTCAGAATTCGGATAAAAAATCACGCTCAGGAGTCAAATTTCCGACATTTCAGACATTTTGAAAACTGCAGGGAGGGTTTGGACAAAATATGACCCATCGCCGTTTTCAGTAATTTGCATATTTTCGGTATAAAAAGTCGTAATTTGAAACTGAAAACAGGTGCAGAGAGTCAGAATTCGGCTCAAAAATCACGCTCAGGAGTGAAATTTCCGACATTTTGAAAACTGCAGGGGGGTTTGGGCAAAATATGACCCATCGCCGTTTTCAGTAATTGGCATATTTTCGGTATAAAAAGTCGTAATTTTAAACTGAAAATAGGTGCAGAGAGTCAGAATTCGGCTCAAAAATCACGCTCAGGAGTCAAATTTCCGACATTTCAGACATTTTGAAAAGTGCAGGGGGTTTGGGCAAAATATGACCCATCGCCGTTTTCAGTAATTGGCATATTTTCGGTATAAAAAGTCGTAATTTGTAACTGAAATTAGGTGCAGAGAGTCAGAATTCAGAAAAAAAATCACGCTCATGAGTCAAATTTCCGACATTTCAAACATTTTGAAAACTGCAGGGGGGTTTGGGCAAAATATGACCCATCGCCGTTTTCAGTAATTGGCATATTTTCGGTATAAAAAGTCGTAATTTGAAACTGAAAATAGGTGCAGAGAGTCAGAATTCGGCTCAAAAATCACGCTCAGGAGTCAAATTTCCTACATTTCAAACATTTTGAAAACTGCAGGGGGGTTTGTGCAAAATATGATCCATCGCCTTTTTCAATAATTGGCATATTTTCGGTATAAAAAGTCGTAATTTGAAACTGAAAATAGGTGCAGAGAGTCAGAATTCGGATAAAAAATCACGCTCAGGAGTCAAATTTCCGACATTTCAGACATTTTGAAAACTGCAGGGGGGGTTTGGACAAAAAAAGACCCATCGCCGTTTTCAGTAATTGGCATATTTTCGGTACGAAACTTCGTAATTTGATACTGAAAATAGGTGCAGAGAGTCAGAATTCGGCTCAAAAAACACGCTCAGGGGTCAAATTTCCGACATTTCAGACATTTTGAAAACTGTAGGGGGGTTTGGGCAAAATATGACCCATCGCAGTTTATAGTAATTGGCATATTTTCGGTAGGAAACGTCGTAATTTGAAACTGAAAATAGGTGCAGAAAGTCAGAATTCGGCTCAAAAATCACGCTCAGGAGTCAAATTTTCGACATTTCAGACATTTTAAAAACTGCAGGGGGGTTTGGGCAAAATGTGACCCATCGCCGTTTTCAGTAATTGGCATATTTTCGGTATAAAAAGTCGTAATTTGAAACTGAAAATAGGTGCAGAGAGTCAGAATTCGGCTCGAAAATCACGCTGAGTCAAATTTCCGACATTTCAGACATTTTGAAAACTGCAGGCGGGGTTTGGGCAAAATATGACCCATCGCCGTTTATAGTAATTTGCATATTTTCGGTATGATACGTCGTAATATGAAACTGAAAATAGGTGCAGAGAGTCAGAATTCGGCTCAAAAATCACGCTCAGGAGTCAAATTTCCGACATTTCAGGCATTTTGAAAACTGCAGGGGGGTTTGGGCAAAATATGACCCATCGCCGTTTACAGTAATTGGCATATTTTCGGTATGAAACGTCGTAATTTTAAAATGAAAATAGGTGCAGAGATTCAGAATTCGGCTAAAAAATCACGCTCAGGAGTCAAATTTCCGACATTTCAGACATTTTGAAAACTGCAGAGGGGTTTGGGCAAATTATGACCCATCGCCGTTTTCAGTAATTGGCATATTTTCTTTATAAAAAGTCGTAATTTGAAACTGAAATTAGGTGCAGAGAGTTAGAATTCAGATAAAAAATCACGCTCAGGATTCAAATTTCCGACATTTCAGACATTTTGAAAACTGCAGGGGGGTTTGG
Organism: Procambarus clarkii; assembly: GCF_040958095.1. Lineage (NCBI taxonomy): Eukaryota > Metazoa > Arthropoda > Malacostraca > Decapoda > Cambaridae > Procambarus > Procambarus clarkii. The sequence goes on from NC_091224.1 coordinate 6,305,884, forward strand.
GCAAAATATGACCCATCGCCGTTTTCAGTAATTGGCATATTTTCGGTATAAAAAGTCGTAATTTGGAACTGAAAATAGGTGCAGAGAGTCAGAATTCGGCTCAAAAATCACGCTCAGGAGTCAAATTTCCGACATTTCAGACATTTTAAAAACTGCAGGGGGGTTTGGGCAAAATATGACCCTTCGCCGTTTTTAGTAATTGGCATATTTTCGGAATGAAACGTCCTAATTTGAAACTGAAAATAGGTGCAGAGAATCAGAATTCGTCTCAAAAATCACGCTCAGGAGTCAAATTTCCGACATTTCAGACATTTTGAAAACTGTAGGGGGGTTTGGGCAAAATATGACCCATCGACGTTTTCAGTAATTGGCAAATTTTCGGTATAAAAAGTCGTAACTTGAAACTGAAAAAAGCAGCAGAGAGTCAGAATTCGGATACAAAATCACGCTCAGGAGTCAAATTTCCTACATTTCATACATTTTGAAAACTGCAGGGGGGTTTGTGCAAAATATGACCCATCGCCTTTTTCAATAATTGGCATATTTTCGGTATAAAAAGTCGTAATTTGAAACTGAAAATAGGTGCAGAGAGTCAGAATTCGGATAAAAAATCACGCTCAAGAGTCAAATTTCCGACATTTCAGACATTTTGAAAACTGCAGGGGGGGTTTGGACAAAATATGACCCATCGCCGTTTTCAGTAATTTGCATATTTTCGGTATAAAAAGTCGTAATTTGAAACTGAAAACAGGTGCAGAGAGTCAGAATTCGGCTCAAAAATCACGCTCAGGAGTCAAATTTCCGACATTTTGAAAACTGCAGGGGGGTTTGGGCAAAATATGACCCATCGCCGTTTTCAGTAATTGGCATATTTTCGGTATAAAAAGTCGTAATTTTTAACTGAAAATAGGTGCAGAGAGTCAGAATTCGGCTCAAAAATCACGCTCAGGAGTCAAATTTCCGACATTTCAGACATTTTGAAAAGTGCATGGGGTTTGGGCAAAATATGACCCATCGCCGTTTTCAGTAATTGGTATATTTTCGGTATAAAAAGTCGTAATTTGTAACTGAAATTAGGTGCAGAGAGTCAGAATTCAGATAAAAAATCACGCTCAGGAGTCAAATTTCCGACATTTCAAACATTTTGAAAACTGCAGGGGGGTTTGGGCAAAATATGACCTATCGCCGTTTTCAGTAATTGGCATATTTTCGGTATAAAAAGTCGTAATTTGAAACTGAAAATAGGTGCAGAGAGTCAGAATTCGGCTCAAAAATCACGCTCAGGAGTCAAATTTCCTACATTTCATACATTTTTAAAACTGCAGGGGGGTTTGTGCAAAATATGACCCATCGCCTTTTTCAATAATTGGCATATTTTCTTTATAAAAAGTCGTAATTTGAAACTGAAAATAGGTGCAGAGAGTCAGAATTCGGATAAAAAATCACGCTCAGGAGTCAAATTTCCGACATTTCAGACATTTTGAAAACTGCAGGGGGGGTTTGGACAAAATATGACCCATCGCCGTTTTCAGTAATTGGCATATTTTCGGTACGAAACGTCGTAATTTGATACTGAAAATAGGTGCAGAGTCAGAATTCGGCTCAAAAATCACGCTCAGGGGTCAAATTTCCGACATTTCAGACATTTTGAAAACTGCAGGGGGGGTTTGGACAAAATATGACCCATCGCCGTTTTCAGTAATTTGCATATTTTCGGTATAAAAAGTCGTAATTTGAAACTGAAAACAGGTGCAGAGAGTCAGAATTCGGCTCAAAAATCACGCTCAGGAGTCAAATTTCCGACATTTTGAAAACTGCAGGGGGGTTTGGGCAAAATATGACCCATCGCCGTTTTCAGTATTGGCATATTTTCGGTATAAAAAGTCGTAATTTTTAACTGAAAATAGGTGCAGAGAGTCAGAATTCGGCTCAAAAATCACGCTCAGGAGTCAAATTTCCGACATTTCAGACATTTTGAAAAGTGCAGGGGGTTTGGGCAAAATATGACCCATCGCCGTTTTCAGTAATTGGTATATTTTCGGTATAAAAAGTCGTAATTTGTAACTGAAATTAGGTGCAGAGAGTCAGAATTCAGATAAAAAATCACGCTCAGGAGTCAAATTTCCGACATTTCAAACATTTTGAAAACTGCAGGGGGGTTTGGGCAAAATATGACCCATCGCCGTTTTCAGTAATTGGCATATTTTCGGTATAAAAAGTCGTAATTTGAAACTGAAAATAGGTGCAGAGAGTCAGAATTCGGCTCAAAAATCACGCTCAGGAGTCAAATTTCCTACATTTCATACATTTTGAAAACTGCAGGGGGGTTTGTGCAAAATATGACCCATCGCCTTTTTCAATAATTGGCATATTTTCGGTATAAAAAGTCGTAATTTGAAACTGAAAATAGGTGCAGAGAGTCAGAATTCGGATAAAAAATCACGCTCAGGAGTCAAATTTCCGACATTTCAGACATTTTGAAAACTGCAGGGGGGGTTTGGACAAAATATGACCCATCGCCGTTTTCAGTAATTGGCATATTTTCGGTACGAAACGTCGTAATTTGATACTGAAAATAGGTGCAGAGAGTCAGAATTCGGCTCAAAAATCACGCTCAGGGGTCAAATTTCCGACATTTCAGACATTTTGAAAACTGTAGGGGGGTTTGGGCAAAATATGACCCATCGCCGTTTACAGTAATTGGCATATTTTCGTTATGAAACGTCGTAATTTGAAACTGAAAATAGGTGCAGAGAGTCAGAATTCGGCTCAAAAATCACGCTCAGGAGTCGAATTTCAGACATTTCAGACATTTCAGACATTTTAAAAACTGCAGGGGGGTTTGGGCAAAATATGACCCATCACCGTTTTCAGTAATTGGCATATTTTCGGTATGAAACGACGTAATTTGAAACTGAAAATAGGTGCAGAGAGTCAGAATTCGGCTCAAAAATCACGCTCAGGAGTCAAATTTCCGACATTTCAGGCATTTTGAAAACTGCAGGGGAGTTTGGGCAAAATATGTCCCATCGCCGTTTTCAGTAATTGGCATATTTTCGGTATAAAAATTCGTAATTTGAAACTGAAAATAGGTGCAGAGAGTCAGAATTCGTCTCAAAAATCACGCTCAGGAGTCAAATTTCCGACATTTCAGACATTTTGAAAACTGCAGGGGGGTTTGGGCAAAATATGACCCATCGCCGTTTTCAGTTATTGGCATATTTTCGGTATAAAAAGTCGTAATTTGAAACTGAAAATAGGTGCAGAGAGTCAGAATTCGGATAAAAAATCACGCTCAGGAGTCAAATTTCCGACATTTCAGACATTTTGAAAACTGCAGGGGGGTTTGGGCAAAATATGACCCATCGCTGTTTTCAGTAATTGGCATATTTTCGGTATAAAAAGTCGTAATTTGAAACTGAAAATAGGTGCAGAGAGTCAGAACTCGGATAAAAAATCACGCTCAGGAGTCAAATTTCCGACATTTCAGACATTTTGAAAACTGCAGGGGGGGTTTGGGCAAAATATGACCCAGCGCAGTTTATAGTAATTGGCATATTTTCGGTAGGAAACGTCGTAATTTGAAACTGAAAATAGGTGCAGAAAGTCAGAATTCGGCTCAAAAATCACGCTCAGGAGTCAAATTTTCGACATTTCAGACATTTTAAAAACTGCAGGGGGGTTTGGGCAAAATATGACCCATCGCCGTTTTCAGTAATTGGCATATTTTCGGTATAAAAAGTCGTAATTTGAAACTGAAAATAGGTGCAGAGTGTCAGAATTCGGCTCGAAAATCACGCTCATGAGTCAAATTTCCGACATTTCAGACATTTTGAAAACTGCAGGCGGGGTTTGGGCAAAATATGACCCATCGCCGTTTACAGTAATTTGCATATTTTCGGTATGATACGTCGTAATATGAAACTGAAAATAGGTGCAGAGAGTCAGAATTCGGCTCAAAAATCACGCTCAGGAGTCAAATTTCCGACATTTCAGGCATTTTGAAAACTGCAGGGGGGTTTGGGCAAAATATGACCCATCGCCGTTTACAGTAATTGGCATATTTTCGGTATGAAACGTCGTAATTTTAAAATGAAAATAGGTGCAGAGATTCAGAATTCGGCTCAAAAATCACGGTCAGGAGTCAAATTTCCGACATTTCAGACATTTTGAAAACTGCAGAGGGGTTTGGGCAAAATATGACCCATCGCCGTTTTCAGTAATTGGCATATTTTCGGTATAAAAAGTCGTAATTTGAAACTGAAATTAGGTGCAGAGAGTTAGAATTCAGATAAAAAATCACGCTCAGGATTCAAATTTCCGACATTTCAGACATTTTGAAAACTGCAGGGGGGTTTGGGCAAAATATGACCCATCGCCGTTTTCAGTAATTGGCATATTTTCGGTATAAAAAGTCGTAATTTGGAACTGAAAATAGGTGCAGAGAGTCAGAATTCGGCTCAAAAATCACGCTCAGGAGTCAAATTTCCGACATTTCAGACATTTTAAAAACTGCAGGGGGGTTTGGGCAAAATATGACCCTTCGCTGTTTTTAGTAATTGGCATATTTTCGGTATGAAACGTCCTAATTTGAAACTGAAAATAGGTGCAGAGAATCAGAATTCGTCTCAAAAATCACGCTCAGGAGTCAAATTTCCGACATTTCAGACATTTTGAAAACTGTAGGGGGGTTTGGGCAAAATATGACCCATCGACGTTTTCAGTAATTGGCAAATTTTCGGTATAAAAAGTCGTAACTTGAAACTGAAAAAAGCAGCAGAGAGTCAGAATTCGGATACAAAATCACACTCAGGAGTCAAATTTCCGACATTTCAGACATTTTGAAAACTGCAGGGGGGTTTGGGCAAAATATGACCCATCGCCATTGTCAGTAATTGGCATATTTTCGGTATAAAAAGTAGTAATTTGAAACTGAAAATAGGTGCAGAGTCAGAATTCGGCTCAAAAATCACGTTCAGGAGTCAAATTTCCGACATTACAGACATTTTTAAAACTGCAGGGGGGTTTGGGCAAAATATGACCCTTCGCCGTTTTCAGTAATTGGCATATTTTCGGTATAAAAATTCGTAATTTGAAACTGAAAATAGGTGCAGAGAGTCAGAATTCGGATAAAAAATCACGCTCAGGAGTCAAATTTCCGACATTTCAGACATTTTGAAAACTGCAGGGGGGTTTGGTCAAAATATGACCCATCGCCGTTTAAAGTAATTGGCATATTTTCGGTATGAAACGTCGTAATTTGAAACTGAAAATAGGTGCAGAGAGTCAGAATTCGGCTCAAAAATCACGCTCAGGAGTCAAATTTCCGACATTTCAGACATTTTGAAAACTGCAGGGGGGTTTGGGCAAAATATGACCCATCGCTGTTTTCAGTAATTGGAATATTTTCGGTATGAAACGTCATAATTTGAAACTGAAAATAGGTGCAGAGAGTCCGAATTCGGCTCAAAAATCACGCTCAGGAGTCAAATTTCCGACATTTCAGACATTTTGAAAACTGCAGGGGGTTTGGGCAAAATATGACCCATCGCCGTTTTCAGTAATTGGCATATTTTCGGTATAAAAAGTCGTAATTTGAAACTGAAAATAGGTGCAGAGAGTCAGAATTCGGATAAAAAATCACGCTCAAGAGTCAAATTTCCGACATTTCCGACATTTTGAAAACTGCAGGGGGGGTTTGGGCAAAATATGACCCATCGCCGTTTATAGTAATTGGCATATTTTCGGTAGGAAACGTCGTAATTTGAAACTGAAAATAGGTGCAGAAAGTCAGAATTCGGCTCAAAAATCACGCTCAGGAGTCAAATTTTCGACATTTCAGACATTTTGAAAACTGCAGGGGGGTTTGGGGAAAATATGACCCCATCGCCGTTTTCAGTAATTGGCATATTTTCGGTATAAAAAGTCGTAATTTGAAACTGAAAATAGGTGCAGAGAGTCAGAATTCGGCTCGAAAATCACGCTCAGGAGTCAAATTTCCGACATTTCAGACATTTTGAAATGTGCAGGGGGGTTTGGGGAAAATATGACCCATCGCCGTTTTCAGTAATTGGCATATGTTCGGTATAAAAAGTCGTAATATGAAACTGAAAATAGGTGCAGAGAGTCAGAATTCGGCTCGAAAATCACGCTCAGGAGTCAAATTTCCGACATTTCAGACATTTTGAAAACTGCAGGGGGGTTTGGGCAAAATATGACCCATCGCCGTTTTCAGTAATTGGCATATTTTCGGTATGAAACGTCGTAATTTGAAACTGAAAATAGGTGCAGAGATTCAGAATTCGGCTAAAAAGTCACGCTCAGGAGTCAAATTTCCGACATTTCAGAGATTTTGAAAATTGCAGGGGGGTTTGGGCAAAATATGACTCATCGCCGTTTTCAGTAATTAGCATTTTTTCGGTATAAAACGTGGAAATTTGATACTGAAAATATATGCAGAGAGTCAGAATTCGGCTCAAAATTCACGCTCAGGAGTCAAATTTCCGACATTTCAGACATTTTGAAAACTGCAGGGGGGTTTGAGCAAAACATGACCCATCGCCGTTTACAGTAATTGGCATATTTTCGGTATGAAACTTCGTAATTTGAAACTGAAAATAGGTGCAGAGAGTCAGAATTTCGGCTCAAAAATCGCGCTGAGTCAAATTTCCGACATTTCAGACATTTTAAAAACTGCAGGGGGGTTTGGGCAAAATATGACCCTTCGCCGTTTTCAGTAATTGGCATATTTTCGGTATGAAACGTCCTAATTTGAAACTGAAAATAGGTGCAGAGAATCAGAATTCGGCTCAAAAATCACGCTCAGGAGTCAATTTTCCGACATTTCAGACATTTTGAAATTTGTAGGGGGGTTTGGGCAAAATATGACCCATCGCCGTTTTCAGTAATTGGCAAATTTTCGGTATAAAAAGTCGTAATTTGAAACTGAAAAAAGCAGCAGAGAGTCAGAATTCGGATACAAAATAACACTCAGGAGTCAAATTTCCGACATTTCAGACATTTTGAAAACTGCAGGGGGGTTTGTGCAAAATATGACCCATCGCTGTTTACAGTAATTGGCATATTTTCGGTATGAAACGTCGTAATTTGAAACTGAAAAAAGGTGCAGAGAGTCAGAATTCGTCTCAAACATCACGCTCAGGAGTCAAATTTCCGATATTTCATACATTTTGAAAACTGCAGGGGGGTTTGTGCAAAATATGACCCATCGCCATTTTCAGTAATTGGCATATTTTCGGTATAAAAAGTCGTAATTTGAAACTGAAAATAGGTGCAGAGAGTCCGAATTCGGCTAAAAAATCACGCTCAGGAGTCAAATTTCCGACATTTCAGACATTTTGAAAACTGCAGGGGGTTTGGGCAAAATATGACCCATCGCCGTTTTCAGTAATTGGCATATTTTCGGTATAAAAAGTCGTAATTTGAAACTGAAAATAAATGCAGAGAGTCAGAATTCGGATAAAAAATCACGCTCAGGAGTCAAATTTCCGACATTTCATACATTTTGAAAAGTGCAGGGGGTTTGGACAAAATATGACCCATCGCCGTTTTCAGTAATTGGCATATTTTCGGTATGAAACGTCGTAATTGGAAACTGAAAATAGGTGCAAAGATTCAGAATTCGGCTAAAAAATCACGCTCAGGAGTCAAATTTCCGACATTTCAGACATTTTGAAAACTGCAGGGGGGGTTTGGGCAAAATATGACCCATCGCCGTATTTAGTAATTAGCATATTTTCGGTATGAAACGTGGTAATTTGATACTGAAAATAGATGCAGAGAGTCAGAATTCGGCTCAAAAATCACGCTCAGGAGTCAAATTTTCGACATTTCAGACATTTTAAAAACTGCAGTGAGGTTTGGGCAAAATATGACCCATCGATGTTTTCAGTAATTGGCATATTTTCGGTTTGAAACGTCGTAATTTGCAACTGAAAATAGGTGCAGAGAGTCAGAATTCGGATAAAAAATCACGCTCAGGAGTCAAATTTCCGACATTTCAAACATTTTGAAACTGCAGGGGGGTTTGGGCAAAATATGACCCATCGCCGTTTTCAGTAATTGGCATATTTTCGGTATAAAAAGTCGTAATTTGAAACTGAAAATAGGTGCAGAGAGTCAGAATTCGGCTCAAAAATCACGCTCAGGAGTCAAATTTCCGACATTTCAGACATTTTGAAAACTGAAGGGGGGTTTGGGCAAAATATGACCCATCGCCGTTTTCAGTAATTGGCATATTTTCTTTATAAAAAGTCGTAATTTGAAACTGAAAATAGGTGCAGAGAGTCAGAATTCGTCTCAAAAATCACTCTCAGAAGTCAAATTTCCGATATTTCAGACATTTTGAAAACTGCAGGGGGGTTTGTGCAAAATATGACCCATCGCTGTTTACAGTAATTGGGATATTTTCGGTATGAAACGTCGTAATTTGACACTGAAAAAAGGTGCAGAGAGTCAGAATTCGGCTCAAACATCACGCTCAGGAGTCAAATTTCCGATATTTCAGACATTTTGAAAACTGCAGGGGGGTTTGTGCAAAATATGACCCATCGCCATTTTCAGTAATTGGCATATTTTCGGTATAAAAAGTCGTAATTTGGAACTGAAATTAGGTGCAGAGAGTCAGAATTCAGCTAAAACATCACGCTCAGGAGTCAAATTTTCGACATTTCAGACATTTTGAAAAGTGCAGGGGGGTTTGGGCAAAATATGATCCATCGTCGTTTACAGTAATTGGCATATTTTCGGTATGATACGTCGTAATTTGAAACTGAAATTAGGTGCAGAGAGTCAGAATTCAGATAAAAAATCACACTCAGGAGTCAAATTTCTGACATTTCAGACATTTTGAAAACTGCAGGGGGGGTTTGGGCATAATTTGACCCATCGCCGTTTTCAGTAATTGGCATATTTTCGGAATAAAAAGTCGTAATTTGAAACTGAAAATAGGTGCAGAGAGTCAGAATTCGGATAAAAAATCACGCTCAGGAGTCAAATTTCCGACATTTCAGACATTTTGAAAACTGCAGGGGGGTTTGGGCAAAATATGACCCATCGCCGTTTACAGTAATTGGCATATTTTCGGTATGAAACGTCGTAATTTGAAACTGAAAATAGGTGCAGAGAGTCCGAATTCGGCTAAAAAATCAGGCTCAGGAGTCAAATTTCCGACATTTCAGACATTTTGAAAACTGCAGGGGGTTTGGGCAAAATATGACCCATCGCCGTTTTCAGTAATTGGCATATTTTCGGTATAAAAAGTCGTAATTTGAAACTGAAAATAGGTGCAGAGAGTCAGAATTCGGATAAAAAATCACGCTCAGGAGTCAAATTTCCGACATTTCAGACATTTTGAAAACTGCAGGGGGGTTTGGGCTAAATATGACCCATCGCCGTTTTCAGTAATTGGCATATGTTCGGTATAAAAAGTCGTAATATGAAACTGAAAATAGGTGCAGAGAGTCAGAATTCGGATAAAAAATCACGCTCAGGAGTCAAATTTCCGACATTTCAGACATTTTGAAAACTGCAGGGGGGTTTGGGCAAAATATGACCCATCGCCGTTTTCAGTAATTGGCATATTTTCGGTATGAAACGTCGTAATTGGAAACTGAAAATAGGTGCAGAGATTCAGAATTCGGCTCAAAAATCACGCTCAGGAGTCAAATTTTCGACATTTCAGACATTTTAAAAACTGCAGTGAGGTTTGGGCAAAATATGACCCATCGCCGTTTTCAGTAATTGGCATATTTTCTTTATAAAAAGTCGTAATTTGAAACTGAAAATAGGTGCAGAGAGTCAGAATTCGTCTCAAAAATCACTCTCAGAAGTCAAATTTCCGATATTTCAGACATTTTGAAAACTGCAGGGGGGTTTGTGCAAAATATGACCCATCGCTGTTTACAGTAATTGGGATATTTTCGGTATGAAACGTCGTAATTTGACACTGAAAAAAGGTGCAGAGAGTCAGAATTCGGCTCAAACATCACGCTCAGGAGTCAAATTTCCGATATTTCAGACATTTTGAAAACTGCAGGGGGGTTTGTGCAAAATATGACCCATCGCCATTTTCAGTAATTGGCATATTTTCGGTATAAAAAGTCGTAATTTGGAACTGAAATTAGGTGCAGAGAGTCAGAATTCAGATAAAACATCACGCTCAGGAGTCAAATTTTCGACATTTCAGACATTTTGAAAAGTGCAGGGGGGTTTGGGCAAAATATGATCCATCGTCGTTTACAGTAATTGGCATATTTTCGGTATGATACGTCGTAATTTGAAACTGAAATTAGGTGCAGAGAGTCAGAATTCAGATAAAAAATCACGCTCAGGAGTCAAATTTCTGACATTTCAGACATTTTGAAAACTGCAGGGGGGGTTTGGGCAAAATTTGACCCATCGCCGTTTTCAGTAATTGGCATATTTTCGGTATAAAAAGTCGTAATTTGAAACTGAAAATAGGTGCAGAGAGTCAGAATTCGGTTCAAAAATCACGCTCAGGAGTCAAATTTCCGACATTTCAGACATTTTGAAAACTGCAGGGGGGTTTGGGCAAAATATGACCCATCGCCGTTTTCAGTAATTGGCATATTTTCGGTATAAAAAGTCGTAATTTGAAACTGAAAATAGGTGCAGAGAGTCAGAATTCGGATAAAAAATCACGCTCAGGAGTCAAATTTCCGACATTTCAGACATTTTGAAAACTGCAGGGGGGTTTGGGCAAAATATGACCCATCGCCGTTTACAGTAATTGGCATATTTTCGGTATGAAACGTCGTAATTTGAAACTGAAAATAGGTGCAGAGAGTCAGAATTCGGCTCAAAAATCACTCTCAGGAGTCAAATTTCCGACATTTCAGACATTTTGAAACCTGCAGGGGGGTTTGGGCAAAATATGACCCATCGCTGTTTTCAGTAATTGGAATATTTTCGGTATGAAACGTCGTAATTTGAAACTGAAAATAGGTGCAGAGAGTCCGAATTCGGCTAAAAAATCACGCTCAGGAGTCAAATTTCCGACATTTCAGACATTTTGAAAACTGCAGGGGGTTTGGGCAAAATATGACCCATCGCCGTTTTCAGTAATTGGCATATTTTCGGTATAAAAAGTCGTAATTTGAAACTGAAAATAGGTGCAGAGTCAGAATTCGGATAAAAAATCACGCTCAGGAGTCAAATTTCCGACATTTCAGACATTTTGAAAACTGCAGGGGGGGTTTGGGCAAAATATGACCCATCGCCGTTTATAGTAATTGGCATATTTTCGGTAGGAAACGTCGTAATTTGAAACTGAAAATAGGTGCAGAAAGTCAGAATTCGGCTCAAAAATCACGCTCAGGAGTCAAATTTTCTACATTTCAGACATTTTAAAAACTGCAGGGGGGTTTGGGCAAAATATGACCCATCGCCGTTTTCAGTAATTGGCATATTTTCGGTATAAAAAGTCGTAATTTGAAACTGAAAATTGGTGCAGAGAGTCAGAATTCGGCTCAAACATCACCCTCAGGATTCAAATTTCCGATATTTCAGACATTTTGAAAACTGCAGGGGGGTTTGTGCAAAATATGACCCATCGCCATTTTCAGTAATTGGCATATTTTCGGTATAAAAAGTCGTAATTTGAAACTGAAATTAGGTGCAGAGAGTCAGAATTCAGATAAAACATCACGCTCAGGAGTCAAATTTCCGACATTTCAGACATTTTGAAAAGTGCAGGGGGGTTTGGGCAAAATATGACCCATCGTCGTTTACAGTAATTGGCATATTTTCGGTATGATACGTCGTAATTTGAAACTGAAATTAGGTGCAGAGAGTCAGAATTCAGATAAAAAATCACGCTCAGGAGTCAAATTTCCGACATTTCAGATATTTTGAAAACTGCAGGGGGGTTTGGGCAAAATATGACCCATCGCCATTTTCAGTAATTGGCATATTTTCGGTATAAAAAGTTGTAATTTGAAACTGAAAATAGGTGCAGAGAGTCAGAATTCGGATAAAAAATCACGCTCAGGAGTCAAATTTCCGACATTTCAGACATTTTGAAAACTGCAGGGGGGTTTGGGCAAACTATGACCCATCGCCGTTTTCAGTAATTGGCATATTTTCGGTATGAAACGTCGTAATTGGAAACTGAAAATAGGTGCAGAGATTCAGAATTCGGCTAAAAAATCACGCTCAGGAGTCAAATTTCCGACATTTCAGACATTTTGAAAACTGCAGGGGGGTTTGGGCAAAATATGACCCATCGCCGTTTTCAGTAATTGGCATATTTTCGGTATAAAAAGTCGTAATTTGAAACAGAAAATAGGTGCAGAGAGTCAGAATTCGGATAAAAAATCACGCTCAGGAGTCAAATTTCCGACATTCCAGACATTTTGAAAAGTGCAGGGGGGGTTTGGGCAAAATATGACCCATCGTCGTTTACAGTAATTGGCATATTTTCGGTATGATACGTCGTAATTTGAAACTGAAATTTGGTGCAGAGAGTCAGAATTCAGATAAAAAATCACGCTCAGGAGGCAAATTTCCGACATTTCAGACATTTTGAAAACTGCAGGGGGTTTGGGCAAAATATGACCCATCGCCATTTTCAGTAATTGGCATATTTTCGGTATAAAAAGTCGTAATTTGAAACTGAAAATAGGTGCAGAGAGTCAGAATTCGGTTCAAAAATCACGCTCAGGAGTCAAATTTCCGACATTTCAGACATTTTGAAAACTGCAGGGGGGTTTGGGCAAAATATGACCCATCGCCGTTTTCAGTAATTGGCATATTTTCGGTATAAAAAGTCGTAATTTGAAACTGAAAATAGGTGCAGAGAGTCAGAATTCGGATAAAAAATCACGCTCAGGAGTCAAATTTCCGACATTTCAGACATTTTGAAAACTGCAGGGGGGTTTGGGCAAAATATGACCCATCGCCGTTTACAGTAATTGGCATATTTTCGGTATGAAACGTCGTAATTTGAAACTGAAAATAGGTGCAGAGAGTCAGAATTCGGCTCAAAAATCACTCTCAGGAGTCAAATTTCCGACATTTCAGACATTTTGAAACCTGCAGGGGGGTTTGGGCAAAATATGACCCATCGCTGTTTTCAGTAATTGGAATATTTTCGGTATGAAACGTCGTAATTTGAAACTGAAAATAGGTGCAGAGAGTCCGAATTCGGCTAAAAAATCACGCTCAGGAGTCAAATTTCCGACATTTCATTCATTTTGAAAACTGCAGGGGGTTTGGGCAAAATATGACCCATCGCCGTTTTCAGTAATTGGCATATTTTCGGTATAAAAAGTCGTAATTTGAAACTGAAAATAGGTGCAGAGTCAGAATTCGGATAAAAAATCACGCTCAGGAGTCAAATTTCCGACATTTCAGACATTTTGAAAACTGCAGGGGGGTTTGTGCAAAATATGACCCATCGCCATTTTCAGTAATTGGCATATTTTCGGTATAAAAAGTCGTAATTTGGAACTGAAATTAGGTGCAGAGAGTCAGAATTCAGATAAAACATCACGCTCAGGAGTCAAATTTTCGACATTTCAGACATTTTGAAAAGTGCAGGGGGGTTTGGGCAAAATATGATCCATCGTCGTTTACAGTAATTGGCATATTTTCGGTATGATACGTCGTAATTTGAAACTGAAATTAGGTGCAGAGAGTCAGAATTCAGATAAAAAATCACGCTCAGGAGTCAAATTTCTGACATTTCAGACATTTTGAAAACTGCAGGGGGGGTTTGGGCAAAATTTGACCCATCGCCGTTTTCAGTAATTGGCATATTTTCGGTATAAAAAGTCGTAATTTGAAACTGAAAATAGGTGCAGAGAGTCAGAATTCGGATAAAAAATCACGCTCAGGAGTCAAATTTCCGACATTTCAGACATTTTGAAAACTGCAGGGGGGTTTGGGCAAAATATGACCCATCGCCGTTTACAGTAATTGGCATATTTTCGGTATGAAACGTCGTAATTTGAAACTGAAAATAGGTGCAGAGAGTCCGAATTCGGCTAAAAAATCAGGCTCAGGAGTCAAATTTCCGACATTTCAGACATTTTGAAAACTGCAGGGGGTTTGGGCAAAATATGACCCATCGCCGTTTTCAGTAATTGGCATATTTTCGGTATAAAAAGTCGTAATTTGAAACTGAAAATAGGTGCAGAGAGTCAGAATTCGGATAAAAAATCACGCTCAGGAGTCAAATTTCCGACATTTCAGACATTTTGAAAACTGCAGGGGGGTTTGGGCAAAATATGACCCATCGCCGTTTTCAGTAATTGGCATATGTTCGGTATAAAAAGTCGTAATATGAAACTGAAAATAGGTGCAGAGAGTCAGAATTCGGATAAAAAATCACGCTCAGGAGTCAAATTTCCGACATTTCAGACATTTTGAAAACTGCAGGGGGGTTTGGGCAAAATATGACCCATCGCCGTTTTCAGTAATTGGCATATTTTCGGTATGAAACGTCGTAATTGGAAACTGAAAATAGGTGCAGAGATTCAGAATTCGGCTCAAAAATCACGCTCAGGAGTCAAATTTTCGACATTTCAGACATTTTAAAAACTGCAGTGAGGTTTGGGCAAAATATGACCCATCGCCGTTTTCAGTAATTGGCATATTTTCTTTATAAAAAGTCGTAATTTGAAACTGAAAATAGGTGCAGAGAGTCAGAATTCGTCTCAAAAATCACTCTCAGAAGTCAAATTTCCGATATTTCAGACATTTTGAAAACTGCAGGGGGGTTTGTGCAAAATATGACCCATCGCTGTTTACAGTAATTGGGATATTTTCGGTATGAAACGTCGTAATTTGACACTGAAAAAAGGTGCAGAGAGTCAGAATTCGGCTCAAACATCACGCTCAGGAGTCAAATTTCCGATATTTCAGACATTTTGAAAACTGCAGGGGGGTTTGTGCAAAATATGACCCATCGCCATTTTCAGTAATTGGCATATTTTCGGTATAAAAAGTCGTAATTTGGAACTGAAATTAGGTGCAGAGAGTCAGAATTCAGATAAAACATCACGCTCAGGAGTCAAATTTTCGACATTTCAGACATTTTGAAAAGTGCAGGGGGGTTTGGGCAAAATATGATCCATCGTCGTTTACAGTAATTGGCATATTTTCGGTATGATACGTCGTAATTTGAAACTGAAATTAGGTGCAGAGAGTCAGAATTCAGATAAAAAATCACGCTCAGGAGTCAAATTTCTGACATTTCAGACATTTTGAAAACTGCAGGGGGGGTTTGGGCAAAATTTGACCCATCGCCGTTTTCAGTAATTGGCATATTTTCGGTATAAAAAGTCGTAATTTGAAACTGAAAATAGGTGCAGAGAGTCAGAATTCGGATAAAAAATCACGCTCAGGAGTCAAATTTCCGACATTTCAGACATTTTGAAAACTGCAGGGGGGTTTGGGCAAAATATGACCCATCGCCGTTTACAGTAATTGGCATATTTTCGGTATGAAACGTCGTAATTTGAAACTGAAAATAGGTGCAGAGAGTCAGAATTCGGATAAAAAATCAGGCTCAGGAGTCAAATTTCCGACATTTCAGACATTTTGAAAACTGCAGGGGGTTTGGGCAAAATATGACCCATCGCCGTTTTCAGTAATTGGCATATTTTCGGTATAAAAAGTCGTAATTTGAAACTGAAAATAGGTGCAGAGAGTCAGAATTCGGATAAAAAATCACGCTCAGGAGTCAAATTTCCGACATTTCAGACATTTTGAAAACTGCAGGGGGGTTTGGGCAAAATATGACCCATCGCCGTTTTCAGTAATTGGCATATGTTCGGTATAAAAAGTCGTAATATGAAACTGAAAATAGGTGCAGAGAGTCAGAATTCGGATAAAAAATCACGCTCAGGAGTCAAATTTCCGACATTTCAGACATTTTGAAAACTGCAGGGGGGTTTGGGCAAAATATGACCCATCGCCGTTTTCAGTAATTGGCATATTTTCGGTATGAAACGTCGTAATTGGAAACTGAAAATAGGTGCAGAGATTCAGAATTCGGCTCAAAAATCACGCTCAGGAGTCAAATTTTCGACATTTCAGACATTTTAAAAACTGCAGTGAGGTTTGGGCAAAATATGACCCATCGATGTTTTCAGTAATTGGCATATTTTCGGTATGAAACGTCGTAATTTGAAACTGAAAATAGGTGCAGAGAGTCAGGATTCGGCTCAAAAATCACGCTCAGGAGTCAAATTTCCGACATTTCAAACATTTTGAAACTGCAGGGGGTTTTGGGCAAAATATGACCCATCGCCGTTTTCAGTAATTGGCATATTTTCGGTATAAAAGGTCGTAATTTGAAACTGAAAATAGATGCAGAGAGTCAGAATTCGGCTCAAAAATCACGCTCAGGAGTCAAATTTCCGACATTTCAGACATTTTGAAAACTGCAGGGGGGTTTGGGAAAAATATGACCCATCGCCGTTTTCAGTAATTGGCATATTTTCGGTATAAAAAGTCGTAATTTGAAACTGAAAATAGGTGCAGAGAGTCAGAATTCGGCTCAAAAATCACTCTCAGAAGTCAAATTTCCGATATTCCAGACATTTTGAAAACTGCAGGGGGGTTTGTGCAAAATATGACCCATCGCTGTTTACAGTAATTGGGATATTTTCGGTATGAAACGTCGTAATTTGAAACTAAATAAAGGTGCAGAGAGTCAGAATTCGGCTCAAACATCACGCTCAGGAGTCAAATTTCCGATATTTCTGACATTTTGAAAACTGCAGGGGGGTTTGTGCAAAATATGACCCATCGCCATTTTCAGTAATTGGCATATTTTCGGTATAAAAAGTCGTAATTTGAAACTGAAATTAGGTGCTGAGAGTCAGAATTCAGATAAAACATCACGCTCAGGAGTCAAATTTTCGACATTCCAGACATTTTGAAAAGTGCAGGGGGGGTTTGGGCAAAATATGACCCATCGTCGTTTACAGTAATTGGCATATTTTCGGTATGATACGTCGTAATTTGAAACTGAAATTAGGTGCAGAGAGTCAGAATTCAGATAAAAAATCACGCTCAGGAGTCAAATTTCTGACATTTCAGACATTTTGAAAACTGCAGGGGGGGTTTGGGCAAAATTTGACCCATCGCCGTTTTCAGTAATTGGCATATTTTCGGTATAAAAAGTCGTAATTTGAAACTGAAAATAGGTGCAGAGAGTCAGAATTCGGATAAAAAATCACGCTCAGGAGTCAAATTTCCGACATTTCAGACATTTTGAAAACTGCAGGGGGGTTTGGGCAAAATATGACCCATCGCCGTTTACAGTAATTGGCATATTTTCGGTATGAAACGTCGTAATTTGAAACTGAAAATAGGTGCAGAGAGTCCGAATTCGGCTAAAAAATCAGGCTCAGGAGTCAAATTTCCGACATTTCAGACATTTTGAAAACTGCAGGGGGTTTGGGCAAAATATGACCCATCGCCGTTTTCAGTAATTGGCATATTTTCGGTATAAAAAGTCGTAATTTGAAACTGAAAATAGGTGCAGAGAGTCAGAATTCGGATAAAAAATCACGCTCAGGAGTCAAATTTCCGACATTTCAGACATTTTGAAAACTGCAGGGGGGTTTGGGCAAAATATGACCCATCGCCGTTTTCAGTAATTGGCATATGTTCGGTATAAAAAGTCGTAATATGAAACTGAAAATAGGTGCAGAGAGTCAGAATTCGGATAAAAAATCACGCTCAGGAGTCAAATTTCCGACATTTCAGACATTTTGAAAACTGCAGGGGGGTTTGGGCAAAATATGACCCATCGCCGTTTTCAGTAATTGGCATATTTTCGGTATGAAACGTCGTAATTGGAAACTGAAAATAGGTGCAGAGATTCAGAATTCGGCTCAAAAATCACGCTCAGGAGTCAAATTTTCGACATTTCAGACATTTTAAAAACTGCAGTGAGGTTTGGGCAAAATATGACCCATCGCCGTTTTCAGTAATTGGCATATTTTCTTTATAAAAAGTCGTAATTTGAAACTGAAAATAGGTGCAGAGAGTCAGAATTCGTCTCAAAAATCACTCTCAGAAGTCAAATTTCCGATATTTCAGACATTTTGAAAACTGCAGGGGGGTTTGTGCAAAATATGACCCATCGCTGTTTACAGTAATTGGGATATTTTCGGTATGAAACGTCGTAATTTGACACTGAAAAAAGGTGCAGAGAGTCAGAATTCGGCTCAAACATCACGCTCAGGAGTCAAATTTCCGATATTTCAGACATTTTGAAAACTGCAGGGGGGTTTGTGCAAAATATGACCCATCGCCATTTTCAGTAATTGGCATATTTTCGGTATAAAAAGTCGTAATTTGGAACTGAAATTAGGTGCAGAGAGTCAGAATTCAGATAAAACATCACGCTCAGGAGTCAAATTTTCGACATTTCAGACATTTTGAAAAGTGCAGGGGGGTTTGGGCAAAATATGATCCATCGTCGTTTACAGTAATTGGCATATTTTCGGTATGATACGTCGTAATTTGAAACTGAAATTAGGTGCAGAGAGTCAGAATTCAGATAAAAAATCACGCTCAGGAGTCAAATTTCTGACATTTCAGACATTTTGAAAACTGCAGGGGGGGTTTGGGCAAAATTTGACCCATCGCCGTTTTCAGTAATTGGCATATTTTCGGTATGAAACGTCGTAATTTGAAACTGAAAATAGGTGCAGAGAGTCAGAATTCGGATAAAAAATCACGCTCAGGAGTCAAATTTCCGACATTTCAGACATTTTGAAAACTGCAGGGGGGTTTGGGCAAAATATGACCCATCGCCGTTTACAGTAATTGGCATATTTTCGGTATGAAACGTCGTAATTTGAAACTGAAAATAGGTGCAGAGAGTCAGAATTCGGATAAAAAATCAGGCTCAGGAGTCAAATTTCCGACATTTCAGACATTTTGAAAACTGCAGGGGGTTTGGGCAAAATATGACCCATCGCCGTTTTCAGTAATTGGCATATTTTCGGTATAAAAAGTCGTAATTTGAAACTGAAAATAGGTGCAGAGAGTCAGAATTCGGATAAAAAATCACGCTCAGGAGTCAAATTTCCGACATTTCAGACATTTTGAAAACTGCAGGGGGGTTTGGGCAAAATATGACCCATCGCCGTTTTCAGTAATTGGCATATGTTCGGTATAAAAAGTCGTAATATGAAACTGAAAATAGGTGCAGAGAGTCAGAATTCGGATAAAAAATCACGCTCAGGAGTCAAATTTCCGACATTTCAGACATTTTGAAAACTGCAGGGGGGTTTGGGCAAAATATGACCCATCGCCGTTTTCAGTAATTGGCATATTTTCGGTATGAAACGTCGTAATTGGAAACTGAAAATAGGTGCAGAGATTCAGAATTCGGCTCAAAAATCACGCTCAGGAGTCAAATTTTCGACATTTCAGACATTTTAAAAACTGCAGTGAGGTTTGGGCAAAATATGACCCATCGATGTTTTCAGTAATTGGCATATTTTCGGTATGAAACGTCGTAATTTGAAACTGAAAATAGGTGCAGAGAGTCAGGATTCGGCTCAAAAATCACGCTCAGGAGTCAAATTTCCGACATTTCAAACATTTTGAAACTGCAGGGGGGTTTGGGCAAAATATGACCCATCGCCGTTTTCAGTAATTGGCATATTTTCGGTATAAAAGGTCGTAATTTGAAACTGAAAATAGATGCAGAGAGTCAGAATTCGGCTCAAAAATCACGCTCAGGAGTCAAATTTCCGACATTTCAGACATTTTGAAAACTGCAGGGGGGTTTGGGCAAAATATGACCCATCGCCGTTTTCAGTAATTGGCATATTTTCGGTATAAAAAGTCGTAATTTGAAACTGAAAATAGGTGCAGAGAGTCAGAATTCGGCTCAAAAATCACTCTCAGAAGTCAAATTTCCGATATTCCAGACATTTTGAAAACTGCAGGGGGGTTTGTGCAAAATATGACCCATCGCTGTTTACAGTAATTGGGATATTTTCGGTATGAAACGTCGTAATTTGAAACTAAATAAAGGTGCAGAGAGTCAGAATTCGGCTCAAACATCACGCTCAGGAGTCAAATTTCCGATATTTCTGACATTTTGAAAACTGCAGGGGGGTTTGTGCAAAATATGACCCATCGCCATTTTCAGTAATTGGCATATTTTCGGTATAAAAAGTCGTAATTTGAAACTGAAATTAGGTGCTGAGAGTCAGAATTCAGATAAAACATCACGCTCAGGAGTCAAATTTTCGACATTCCAGACATTTTGAAAAGTGCAGGGGGGGTTTGGGCAAAATATGACCCATCGTCGTTTACAGTAATTGGCATATTTTCGGTATGATACGTCGTAATTTGAAACTGAAATTTGGTGCAGAGAGTCAGAATTCAGATAAAAAATCACGCTCAGGAGGCAAATTTCCGACATTTCAGACATTTTGAAAACTGCAGGGGGTTTGGGCAAAATATGACCCATCGCCGTTTTCAGTAATTGGCATATTTTCGGTATAAAAAGTCGTAATTTGAAACTGAAAATAGGTGCAGAGAGTCAGAATTCGGTTCAAAAATCACGCTCAGGAGTCAAATTTCCGACATTTCAGACATTTTGAAAACTGCAGGGGGGTTTGGGCAAAATATGACCCATCGCCGTTTTCAGTAATTGGCATATTTTCGGTATAAAAAGTCGTAATTTGAAACTGAAAATAGGTGCAGAGAGTCAGAATTCGGATAAAAAATCACGCTCAGGAGTCAAATTTCTGACATTTCAGACATTTTGAAAACTGCAGGGGGGTTTGGGCAAAATATGACCCATCGCCGTTTACAGTAATTGGCATATTTTCGGTATGAAACGTCGTAATTTGAAACTGAAAATAGGTGCAGAGAGTCAGAATTCGGCTCAAAAATCACTCTCAGGAGTCAAATTTCCGACATTTCAGACATTTTGAAACCTGCAGGGGGGTTTGGGCAAAATATGACCCATCGCTGTTTTCAGTAATTGGAATATTTTCGGTATGAAACGTCGTAATTTGAAACTGAAAATAGGTGCAGAGAGTCCGAATTCGGCTAAAAAATCACGCTCAGGAGTCAAATTTCCGACATTTCAGACATTTTGAAAACTGCAGGGGGTTTGGGCAAAATATGACCCATCGCCGTTTTCAGTAATTGGCATATTTTCGGTATAAAAAGTCGTAATTTGAAACTGAAAATAGGTGCAGAGTCAGAATTCGGATAAAAAATCACGCTCAGGAGTCAAATTTCCGACATTTCAGACATTTTGAAAACTGCAGGGGGGGTTTGGGCAAAATATGACCCATCGCCGTTTATAGTAATTGGCATATTTTCGGTAGGAAACGTCGTAATTTGAAACTGAAAATAGGTGCAGAAAGTCAGAATTCGGCTCAAAAATCACGCTCAGGAGTCAAATTTTCTACATTTCAGACATTTTAAAAACTGCAGGGGGGTTTGGGCAAAATATGACCCATCGCCGTTTTCAGTAATTGGCATATTTTCGGTATAAAAAGTCGTAATTTGAAACTGAAAATTGGTGCAGAGAGTCAGAATTCGGCTCAAACATCACCCTCAGGATTCAAATTTCCGATATTTCAGACATTTTGAAAACTGCAGGGGGGTTTGTGCAAAATATGACCCATCGCCATTTTCAGTAATTGGCATATTTTCGGTATAAAAAGTCGTAATTTGAAACTGAAATTAGGTGCAGAGAGTCAGAATTCAGATAAAACATCACGCTCAGGAGTCAAATTTCCGACATTTCAGACATTTTGAAAAGTGCAGGGGGGTTTGGGCAAAATATGACCCATCGTCGTTTACAGTAATTGGCATATTTTCGGTATGATACGTCGTAATTTGAAACTGAAATTAGGTGCAGAGAGTCAGAATTCAGATAAAAAATCACGCTCAGGAGTCAAATTTCCGACATTTCAGATATTTTGAAAACTGCAGGGGGGTTTGGGCAAAATATGACCCATCGCCATTTTCAGTAATTGGCATATTTTCGGTATAAAAAGTTGTAATTTGAAACTGAAAATAGGTGCAGAGAGTCAGAATTCGGATACAAAATCACGCTCAGGAGTCAAATTTCCGACATTTCAGACATTTTGAAAACTGCAGG
This sequence comes from Procambarus clarkii, assembly GCF_040958095.1. Classification (NCBI taxonomy): domain Eukaryota; kingdom Metazoa; phylum Arthropoda; class Malacostraca; order Decapoda; family Cambaridae; genus Procambarus; species Procambarus clarkii. Next base: position 6,328,031 of record NC_091224.1, read on the forward strand.
GGGGTTTGGGCAAAATATGACCCATCGCCGTTTTCAGTAATTGGCATATTTTCGGTATGAAACGTCGTAATTGGAAACTGAAAATAGGTGCAGAGATTCAGAATTCGGCTAAAAAATCACGCTCAGGAGTCAAATTTCCGACATTTCAGACATTTTGAAAACTGCAGGGGGGGTTTGGGCAAAATATGACCCATCGCCGTATTTAGTAATTAGCATATTTTCGGTATGAAACGTGGTAATTTGATACTGAAAATAGATGCAGAGAGTCAGAATTCGGCTCAAAAATCACGCTCAGGAGTCAAATTTTCGACATTTCAGACATTTTAAAAACTGCAGTGAGGTTTGGGCAAAATATGACCCATCGATGTTTTCAGTAATTGGCATATTTTCGGTTTGAAACGTCGTAATTTGCAACTGAAAATAGGTGCAGAGAGTTAGAATTCGGCTCAAAAATCACGCTCAGGAGTCAAATTTCCGACATTTCAAACATTTTGAAACTGCAGGGGGGTTTGGGCAAAATATGACCCATCGCCGTTTTCAGTAATTGGCATATTTTCGGTATAAAAAGTCGTAATTTGAAACTGAAAATAGGTGCAGAGAGTCAGAATTCGGCTCAAAAATCACGCTCAGGAGTCAAATTTCCGACATTTCAGACATTTTGAAAACTGAAGGGGGGTTTGGGCAAAATATGACCCATCGCCGTTTTCAGTAATTGGCATATTTTCTTTATAAAAAGTCGTAATTTGAAACTGAAAATAGGTGCAGAGAGTCAGAATTCGTCTCAAAAATCACTCTCAGAAGTCAAATTTCCGATATTTCAGACATTTTGAAAACTGCAGGGGGGTTTGTGCAAAATATGACCCATCGCTGTTTACAGTAATTGGGATATTTTCGGTATGAAACGTCGTAATTTGACACTGAAAAAAGGTGCAGAGAGTCAGAATTCGGCTCAAACATCACGCTCAGGAGTCAAATTTCCGATATTTCAGACATTTTGAAAACTGCAGGGGGGTTTGTGCAAAATATGACCCATCGCCATTTTCAGTAATTGGCATATTTTCGGTATAAAAAGTCGTAATTTGAAACTGAAATTAGGTGCAGAGAGTCAGAATTCAGATAAAACATCACGCTCAGGAGTCAAATTTTCGACATTTCAGACATTTTGAAAAGTGCAGGGGGGTTTGGGCAAAATATGATCCATCGTCGTTTACAGTAATTGGCATATTTTCGGTATGATACGTCGTAATTTGAAACTGAAATTAGGTGCAGAGAGTCAGAATTCAGATAAAAAATCACGCTCAGGAGTCAAATTTCTGACATTTCAGAGATTTTGAAAACTGCAGGGGGGTTTGGGCAAAATTTGACCCATCGCCGTTTTCAGTAATTGGCATATTTTCGGTATAAAAAGTCGTAATTTGAAACTGAAAATAGGTGCAGAGAGTCAGAATTCGGATAAAAAATCACGCTCAGGAGTCAAATTTCCGACATTTCAGACATTTTGAAAACTGCAGTGAGGTTTGGGCAAAATATGACCCATCGCCGTTTTCAGTAATTGGCATATTTTCGGTATAAAAAGTCGTAATTTGAAACTGAAAATAGGTGCAGAGAGTCAGAATTCGGATAAAAAATCACGCTCAGGAGTCAAATTTCCGACATTTCAGACATTTTGAAAACTGCAGGGGGGTTTGGGCAAAATATGACCCATCGCCGTTTTCAGTAATTGGCATATGTTCGGTATAAAAAGTCGTAATATGAAACTGAAAATAGGTGCAGAGAGTCAGAATTCGGATAAAAAATCACGCTCAGGAGTCAAATTTCCGACATTTCAGACATTTTGAAAACTGCAGGGGGGTTTGGGCAAAATATGACCCATCGCCGTTTTCAGTAATTGGCATATTTTCGGTATAAAAAGTCGTAATTTGAAACTGAAAATAGGTGCAGAGAGTCAGAATTCGGCTCAAAAATCACTCTCAGAAGTCAAATTTCCGATATTTCAGACATTTTGAAAACTGCAGGGGGATTTGTGCAAAATATGACCCATCGCTGTTTACAGTAATTGGGATATTTTCGGTATGAAACGTCGTAATTTGAAACTAAATAAAGGTGCAGAGAGTCAGAATTCGGCTCAAACATCACGCTCAGGAGTCAAATTTCCGATATTTCTGACATTTTGAAAACTGCAGGGGGGTTTGTGCAAAATATGACCCATCGCCATTTTCAGTAATTGGCATATTTTCGGTATAAAAAGTCGTAAATTGAAACTGAAATTAGGTGCTGAGAGTCAGAATTCAGATAAAACATCACGCTCAGGAGTCAAATTTTCGACATTCCAGACATTTTGAAAAGTGCAGGGGGGTTTGGGCAAAATATGACCCATCGTCGTTTACAGTAATTGGCATATTTTCGGTATGATACGTCGTAATTTGAAACTGAAATTAGGTGCAGAGAGTCAGAATTCAGATAAAAAATCACGCTCAGGAGGCAAATTTCCGACATTTCAGACATTTTGAAAACTGCAGGGGGTTTGGGCAAAATATGACCCATCGCCATTTTCAGTAATTGGCATATTTTCGGTATAAAAAGTCGTAATTTGAAACTGAAAATAGGTGCAGAGAGTCAGAATTCGGCTCAAAAATCACGCTCAGGAGTAAAATTTCCGACATTTCAGACATTTTGAAAACTGCAGGGGGGTTTGGGCAAAATATGACCCATCGCCGTTTACAGTAATTGGCATATTTTCGGTATGAAACGTCGTAATTTGAAACTGAAAATAGGTGCAGAGAGTCAGAATTCGGCTCAAAAATCACGCTCAGGAGTCAAATTTCCGACATTTCAGACATTTTGAAAACTGCAGGGGGGTTTGGGCAAAATATGACCCATCGCTGTTTTCAGTAATTGGAATATTTTCGGTATGAAACGTCGTAATTTGAAACTGAAAATAGGTGCAGAGAGTCCGAATTCGGCTAAAAAATCACGCTCAGGAGTCAAATTTCCGACATTTCAGACATTTTGAAAACTGCAGGGGGTTTGGGCAAAATTTGACCCATCGCCGTTTTCAGTAATTGGCATATTTTCGGTATAAAAAGTCGTAATTTGAAACTGAAAATAGGTGCAGAGAGTCAGAATTTGGATAAAAAATCACGCTCAGGAGTCAAATTTCCGACATTTCAGACATTTTGAAAACTGCAGGGGGGTTTGGGCAAAATATGACCCATCGCCGTTTATAGTAATTGGCATATTTTCGGTAGGAAACGTCGTAATTTGAAACTGAAAATAGGTGCAGAAAGTCAGAATTCGGCTCAAAAATCACGCTAAGGAGTCAAATTTTCGACATTTCAGACATTTTAAAACCTGCAGGGGGGTTTGGGCAAAATATGACCCATCGCCGTTTTCAGTAATTGGCATATGTTCGGTATAAAAAGTCGTAATATGAAACTGAAAATAGGTGCAGAGAGTCAGAATTTGGATAAAAAATCACGCTCAGGAGTCAAATTTCCGACATTTCAGACATTTTGAAAACTGCAGGGGGGTTTGGGCAAAATATGACCCATCGCCGTTTTCAGTAATTGGCATATTTTCAGTATGAAACGTCGTAATTTGAAACTGAAAATAGGTGCAGAGATTCAGAATTCGGCTAAAAAATCACGCTCAGGAGTCAAATTTTCGACATTTCAGACATTTTGAAAACTGTAGGGGGGTTTGGGCAAAATATGACCCATCGATGTTTTCAGTAATTGGCATATTTTCGGTATGAAACTTCGTAATTTGAAACTGAAAATACGTGCAGAAAGTCAGAATTCGGCTCAAAAATCACGCTCAGGAGTCAAATTTTCGACATTTCAGACATTTTAAAAACTGCAGGGGGGTTTGGGCAAAATATGACCCATCGCCGTTTTCAGTAATTGGCATATTTTCGGTATAAAAAGTCGTAATTTGAAACTGAAAATAGGTGCAGAGAGTCAGAATTCGGCTCGAAAATCACGCTCAGGAGTCAAATTTCCGACATTTCAGACATTTTGAAAACTGCAGGGGGGTTTGGGCAAAATATGACCCATCGCCGTTTTCAGTAATTGGCATATGTTCGGTATAAAAAGTCGTAATATGAAACTGAAAATAGGTGCAGAGAGTCAGAATTCGGATAAAAAATCACGCTCAGGAGTCAAATTTCCGACATTTCAGACATTTTGAAAACTGCAGGGAGGTTTGGGCAAAATATGACCCATCGCCGTTTTCAGTAATTGGCATATTTTCGGTATGAAACGTCGTAATTGGAAACTGAAAATAGGTGCAGAGATTCAGAATTCGGCTAAAAAATCACGCTCAGGAGTCAAATTTCCGACATTTCAGACATTTTGAAAACTGCAGGGGGGTTTGTGCAAAATATGACCCATCGCCATTTTCAGTAATTGGCATATTTTCGGTATAAAAAGTCGTAATTTGAAACTGAAATTAGGTGCAGAGAGTCAGAATTCAGATAAAACATCACGCTCAGGAGTCAAATTTTCGACATTTCAGACATTTTGAAAAGTGCAGGGGGGTTTGGGCAAAATATGATCCATCGTCGTTTACAGTAATTGGCATATTTTCGGTATGATACGTCGTAATTTGAAACTGAAATTAGGTGCAGAGAGTCAGAATTCAGATAAAAAATCACGCTCAGGAGTCAAATTTCTGACATTTCAGAGATTTTGAAAACTGCAGGGGGGTTTGGGCAAAATTTGACCCATCGCCGTTTTCAGTAATTGGCATATTTTCGGTATAAAAAGTCGTAATTTGAAACTGAAAATAGGTGCAGAGAGTCAGAATTCGGATAAAAAATCACGCTCAGGAGTCAAATTTCCGACATTTCAGACATTTTGAAAACTGCAGTGAGGTTTGGGCAAAATATGACCCATCGCCGTTTTCAGTAATTGGCATATTTTCGGTATAAAAAGTCGTAATTTGAAACTGAAAATAGGTGCAGAGAGTCAGAATTCGGATAAAAAATCACGCTCAGGAGTCAAATTTCCGACATTTCAGACATTTTGAAAACTGCAGGGGGGTTTGGGCAAAATATGACCCATCGCCGTTTTCAGTAATTGGCATATGTTCGGTATAAAAAGTCGTAATATGAAACTGAAAATAGGTGCAGAGAGTCAGAATTCGGATAAAAAATCACGCTCAGGAGTCAAATTTCCGACATTTCAGACATTTTGAAAACTGCAGGGGGGTTTGGGCAAAATATGACCCATCGCCGTTTTCAGTAATTGGCATATTTTCGGTATAAAAAGTCGTAATTTGAAACTGAAAATAGGTGCAGAGAGTCAGAATTCGGCTCAAAAATCACTCTCAGAAGTCAAATTTCCGATATTTCAGACATTTTGAAAACTGCAGGGGGATTTGTGCAAAATATGACCCATCGCTGTTTACAGTAATTGGGATATTTTCGGTATGAAACGTCGTAATTTGAAACTAAATAAAGGTGCAGAGAGTCAGAATTCGGCTCAAACATCACGCTCAGGAGTCAAATTTCCGATATTTCTGACATTTTGAAAACTGCAGGGGGGTTTGTGCAAAATATGACCCATCGCCATTTTCAGTAATTGGCATATTTTCGGTATAAAAAGTCGTAAATTGAAACTGAAATTAGGTGCTGAGAGTCAGAATTCAGATAAAACATCACGCTCAGGAGTCAAATTTTCGACATTCCAGACATTTTGAAAAGTGCAGGGGGGTTTGGGCAAAATATGACCCATCGTCGTTTACAGTAATTGGCATATTTTCGGTATGATACGTCGTAATTTGAAACTGAAATTAGGTGCAGAGAGTCAGAATTCAGATAAAAAATCACGCTCAGGAGGCAAATTTCCGACATTTCAGACATTTTGAAAACTGCAGGGGGTTTGGGCAAAATATGACCCATCGCCATTTTCAGTAATTGGCATATTTTCGGTATAAAAAGTCGTAATTTGAAACTGAAAATAGGTGCAGAGAGTCAGAATTCGGCTCAAAAATCACGCTCAGGAGTAAAATTTCCGACATTTCAGACATTTTGAAAACTGCAGGGGGGTTTGGGCAAAATATGACCCATCGCCGTTTACAGTAATTGGCATATTTTCGGTATGAAACGTCGTAATTTGAAACTGAAAATAGGTGCAGAGAGTCAGAATTCGGCTCAAAAATCACGCTCAGGAGTCAAATTTCCGACATTTCAGACATTTTGAAAACTGCAGGGGGGTTTGGGCAAAATATGACCCATCGCTGTTTTCAGTAATTGGAATATTTTCGGTATGAAACGTCGTAATTTGAAACTGAAAATAGGTGCAGAGAGTCCGAATTCGGCTAAAAAATCACGCTCAGGAGTCAAATTTCCGACATTTCAGACATTTTGAAAACTGCAGGGGGTTTGGGCAAAATTTGACCCATCGCCGTTTTCAGTAATTGGCATATTTTCGGTATAAAAAGTCGTAATTTGAAACTGAAAATAGGTGCAGAGAGTCAGAATTTGGATAAAAAATCACGCTCAGGAGTCAAATTTCCGACATTTCAGACATTTTGAAAACTGCAGGGGGGTTTGGGCAAAATATGACCCATCGCCGTTTATAGTAATTGGCATATTTTCGGTAGGAAACGTCGTAATTTGAAACTGAAAATAGGTGCAGAAAGTCAGAATTCGGCTCAAAAATCACGCTAAGGAGTCAAATTTTCGACATTTCAGACATTTTAAAAACTGCAGGGGGGTTTGGGCAAAATATGACCCATCGCCGTTTTCAGTAATTGGCATATGTTCGGTATAAAAAGTCGTAATATGAAACTGAAAATAGGTGCAGAGAGTCAGAATTTGGATAAAAAATCACGCTCAGGAGTCAAATTTCCGACATTTCAGACATTTTGAAAACTGCAGGGGGGTTTGGGCAAAATATGACCCATCGCCGTTTTCAGTAATTGGCATATTTTCGGTATGAAACGTCGTAATTTGAAACTGAAAATAGGTGCAGAGATTCAGAATTCGGCTAAAAAATCACGCTCAGGAGTCAAATTTTCGACATTTCAGACATTTTGAAAACTGTAGGGGGGTTTGGGCAAAATATGACCCATCGATGTTTTCAGTAATTGGCATATTTTCGGTATGAAACTTCGTAATTTGAAACTGAAAATACGTGCAGAAAGTCAGAATTCGGCTCAAAAATCACGCTCAGGAGTCAAATTTTCGACATTTCAGACATTTTAAAAACTGCAGGGGGGTTTGGGCAAAATATGACCCATCGCCGTTTTCAGTAATTGGCATATTTTCGGTATAAAAAGTCGTAATTTGAAACTGAAAATAGGTGCAGAGAGTCAGAATTCGGCTCGAAAATCACGCTCAGGAGTCAAATTTCCGACATTTCAGACATTTTGAAAACTGCAGGGGGGTTTGGGCAAAATATGACCCATCGCCGTTTTCAGTAATTGGCATATGTTCGGTATAAAAAGTCGTAATATGAAACTGAAAATAGGTGCAGAGAGTCAGAATTCGGATAAAAAATCACGCTCAGGAGTCAAATTTCCGACATTTCAGACATTTTGAAAACTGCAGGGAGGTTTGGGCAAAATATGACCCATCGCCGTTTTCAGTAATTGGCATATTTTCGGTATGAAACGTCGTAATTGGAAACTGAAAATAGGTGCAGAGATTCAGAATTCGGCTAAAAAATCACGCTCAGGAGTCAAATTTCCGACATTTCAGACATTTTGAAAACTGCAGTGAGGTTTGGGCAAAATATGACCCATCGATGTTTTCAGTAATTGGCATATTTTCGGTATGAAACGTCGTAATTTGAAACTGAAAATAGGTGCAGAGAGTCAGAATTCGGCTCAAAAATCATGCTCAGGAGTCAAAATTCCGACATTTCAAACATTTTGAAACTGCAGGGGGGTTTGGGCAAAATATGACCCATCGCCGTTTCCAGTAATTGGCATATTTTCGGTATAAAAAGTCGTAATTTGAAACTGAAAATAGGTGCAGAGAGTCATAATTCGGCTCAAAAATCACGCTCAGGAGTCAAATTTCCGACATTTCAGAGATTTTGAAAACTGCAGGGGGGTTTGGGCAAAATATGACCCATTACCGTTTTCAGTAATTGGCATATTTTCGGTATAAAAAGTCGTAATTTGAAACTGAAAATAGGTGCAGAGAGTCAGAATTCGGCTCAAAAATCACTCTCAGAAGTCAAATTTCCGATATTTCAGACATTTTGAAAACTGCAGGGGGGTTTGTGCAAAATATGACCCATCGCTGTTTACAGTAATTGGGATATTTTCGGTATGAAACGTCGTAATTTGAAACTGAAAATAGGTGCAGAGATTCAGAATTCGGCTAAAAAATCACGCTCAGGAGTCAAATTTCCGACATTTCAGACATTTTGAAAACTGCAGGGGGGTTTGGGCAAAATATGACCCATCGCCGTTTTCAATAATTGGCATATGTTCGGTATAAAAAGTCGTAATATGAAACTGAAAATAGGTGCAGAGAGTCAGAATTCGGATAAAAAATCACGCTCAGGAGTCAAATTTCCGACATTTCAGACATTTTGAAAACTGCAGGGGGGTTTGGGCAAAATATGACCCATCGCCGTTTTCAGTAATTGGCATATTTTCGGTAAGAAACGTCGTAATTTGAAACTGAAAATAGGTGCAGAGATTCAGAATTCGGCTAAAAAATCACGCTCAGGAGTCAAATTTCCGACATTTCAGACATTTTGAAAACTGCAGGGGGGTTTGGGCAAAATATGACCCATCGCCGTTTTCAGTAATTAGCATATTTTCGGTATGAAACGTGGTAATTTGATACTGAAAATAGATGCAGAGAGTCAGAATTCGGCTCAAAAATCACGCTCAGGAGTCAAATTTTCGACATTTCAGACATTTTAAAAACTGCAGTCAGGTTTGGGCAAAATATGACCCATCGATGTTTTCAGTTATTGGCATATTTTCGGTATGAAACTTCGTAATTTGAAACTGAAAATAGGTGCAGAGAGTCAGAATTCGGCTCAAAAATCACGCTCAGGAGTCAAATTTCCGACATTTCAAACATTTTGAAACTGCAGGGGGGTTTGGGCAAAATATGACCCATCGCCGTTTTCAGTAATTGGCATATTTTCGGTATAAAAAGTCGTAATTTGAAACTGAAAATAGGTGCAGAGAGTCAGAATTCGGATAAAAAATCACGCTCAGGAGTCAAATTTTCGACATTTCAGACATTTTGAAAACTGCAGGGGGGTTTGGGCAAAATATGACCCATCGCCGTTTATAGTAATTGGCATATTTTCGGTAGGAAACGTCGTAATTTGAAACTGAAAATAGGTGCAGAGAGTCAGAATTCGGCTCAAAAATCACGCTCAGGAGTCAAATTTTCGACATTTCAGACATTTTAAAAACTGCAGGAGGGTTTAGGCAAAATATGACCCATCGCCGTTTTCAGTAATTGGCATATTTTCGGTATAAAAAGTCGTAATTTGAAACTGAAAATAGGTGCAGAGAGTCAGAATTCGGCTCGAAAATCACGCTCAGGAGTCAAATTTCCGACATTTCAAACATTTTGAAAACTGCAGGGGGTTTGGGCAAAATATGACCCATCGCCGTTTTCAGTAATTGGCATATGTTCGGTATAAAAAGTCGTAATATGAAACTGAAAATAGGTGCAGAGAGTCTGAATTCGGATAAAAAATCACGCTCAGGAGTCAAATTTCCGACATTTCAGACATTTTGAAAACTGCAGGGGGGTTTGGTCAAAATATGACCCATCGCCGTTTTCAGTAATTGGCATATTTTCGGTATGAAACGTCGTAATTTGAAACTGAAAATAGGTGCAGAGATTCAGAATTCGGCTAAAAAATCACGCTCAGGAGTCAAATTTCCGACATTTCAGACATTTTGAAAACTGCAGGGGGGTTTGGGCAAAATATGACCCATCGCCGTTTTCAGTAATTAGCATATTTTCGGTATGAAACGTGGTAATTTGATACTGAAAATAGATGCAGAGAGTCAGAATTCGGCTCAGGAATCAAATTTCCGACATTTAAAACATTTTGAAACTGCAGGGGGGTTTGGGCAAAATATGACCCATCGCCGTTTTCAGTAATTGGCATATTTTCAGTATAAAAATTCGTAATTTGAAACTGAAAATAGGTGCAGAGAGTCAGAATTCGGCTCAAAAATCACGCTCAGGAGTCAAATTTCCGACATTTCAGACATTTTGAAAACTGCAGGGGGGTTTGGGCAAAACATGACCCATCGCCGTTTACAGTAATTGGCATATTATCGGTATGAAACTTCGTAATTTGAAAATGAAAATAGGTGCTGAGAGTCAGAATTTCGGCTTAAAAATCACGCTGAGTCAAATTTCCGACATTTCAGACATTTTAAAAACTGCAGGGGGGTTTGGGCAAAATATGACCCTTCGCCGTTTTCAGTAATTGGCATATTTTCGGTATGAAACGTCCTAATTTGAAACTGAAAATAGGTGCAGAGAATCAGAATTCGGCTCAAAAATCACGCTCAGGAGTCAAATTTCCGACATTTCAGACATTTTGAAAACTGTAGGGGGGTTTGGGCAAAATATGACCCATCGCCGTTTTCAGTAATTGGCAAATTTTCGGTATAATAAGTCGTAATTTGAAACTGAAAATAGCAGCAGAGAGTCAGAATTCGGATACAAAATCACACTCAGGAGTCAAATTTCCGACATTTAAGACATTTTGAAAACTGCAGGGGGGTTTGGGCAAAATATGACCCATCGCCGTTTTCAGTAATTGGCATATTTTCGGTATGAAACGTCGTAATTTGAAACTGAAAATAGGTGCAGAGAGTCAGAATTCGGCTCAAAAATCACGCTCAGGAGTCAAATTTCCGACATTTCAGACATTTTGAAAGCTGCAGGGGGGTTTGGCAAAATATGACCCATCGCCGTTTTCAGTAATTGGCATATTTTCGGTCTAAAAAGTCGTAATTTGAAACTGAAAATAGGTGCAGAGAGTCAGAATTCGGCTAAAAAATCACGCTAATGAGTCAAATTTCCGATATTTCAGACATTTTGAAAACTGCAGGGGGGTTTGGGCAAAATATGACCCATCGCCGTTTACAGTAATTGGCATATTTTCGGTATGAAACGTCGTAATTTGAAACTGAAAATAGGTGCAGAGAGTCAGAATTCAGCTCAAAAATCACGCTCAGGAGTCAAATTTCCGACATTTCAGGCATTTTGAAAACTGTAGGGGGGTTTGGGCAAAATATGACCCATCGCCGTTTACAGTACATGGCATATTTTCGGTATAAAATTCGTAATTTGAAACTGAAAGTAGGTGCAGAGAGTCAGTATTCGGCTCGAAAATCACGCTCAGGAGTCAAATTTCCGACATTTCAGACATTTTGAAAGTTGCAGGGGGGTTTGGGCAAAATATGACGCATCGCCGTTTTTAGTAATTGGCATATTTTCGGTATGAAACGTCGTAATTTGAAACTGAAAATAGGTGCAGAGAGTCAGAATTCGGCTCAAAAATCCCGATCAGGAGTCAAATTTCCGACATTTCTGACATTTTAAAACCTGCAGGGGGGTTGTGGCAAAATATGACCCATCGCCGTTTTCAGTAATTGGCTTATTTTCGGTATAAAAAGTCGTAATTTGAAACTGAAAATAGGTGCAGAGAGTCAGAATTCGACTCGAAAATCACGCTCAGGAGTCAAATTTCCTACATTTCATACATTTTGAAAACTGCAGGGGGTTTGGGCAAAATATGACCCATCGCCGTTTACAGTAATTGGCATATTTTCGGTATGATACGTCGTAATTTGAAACTGAAAATAGGTGCAGAGAGTCAGAATTCGGCTCAAAAATCACGCTCAGGAGTCAAATTTCCGACATTTCAGACATTTTGAAAACTGCAGGGGGGTTTGGGCAAAATATGACCCATCGCCGTTTACAGTAATTGGCATATTTTCGGTATGAAACGTCGTAATTTGAAACTAATAAATAGGTGCATAGAGTCAGAATTCGGCTCAAAAATCACGCGCAGGAGTCAAATTTCCGACATTTCAGACATTTTGAAAACTGCAGGGGGGGTTTGGGCAAAATATGACCCTTCGCCGTTTTCAGTAATTGGCATATTTTCGGTATGAAACGTCCTAATTTGAAACTGAAAATAGGTGCAGAGAATCAGAATTCGGCTCAAAAATCACGCTCAGGAGTCAAATTTCCGACATTTCAGACATTTTGAAAACTGTAGGGGGGTTTGGGCAAAATATGACCCATCGCCGTTTTCAGTAATTGGCAAATTTTCGGTATAATAAGTCGTAATTTGAAACTGAAAATAGCAGCAGAGAGTCAGAATTCGGATACAAAATCACACTCAGGAGTCAAATTTCCGACATTTAAGACATTTTGAAAACTGCAGGGGGGTTTGGGCAAAATATGACCCATCGCCGTTTTCAGTAATTGGCATATTTTCGGTATGAAACGTCGTAATTTGAAACTGAAAATAGGTGCAGAGAGTCAGAATTCGGCTCAAAAATCACGCTCAGGAGTCAAATTTCCGACATTTCAGACATTTTGAAAGCTGCAGGGGGGTTTGGCAAAATATGACCCATCGCCGTTTTCAGTAATTGGCATTATTTCGGTATAAAAAGTCCTAATTTGAAACTGAAAAAAGGTGCAGAGAGTCAGAATTCAGCTCAAAAATCACGCTCAGGAGTCAAATTTCCGACATTTCAGGCATTTTGAAAACTGTAGGGGGGTTTGGGCAAAATATGACCCATCGCCGTTTACAGTACATGGCATATTTTCGGTATAAAATTCGTAATTTGAAACTGAAAGTAGGTGCAGAGAGTCAGTATTCGGCTCGAAAATCACGCTCAGGAGTCAAATTTCCGACATTTCAGACATTTTGAAAGTTGCAGGGGGGTTTGGGCAAAATATGACGCATCGCCGTTTTTAGTAATTGGCATATTTTCGGTATGAAACGTCGTAATTTGAAACTGAAAATAGGTGCAGAGAGTCAGAATTCGGCTCAAAAATCCCGATCAGGAGTCAAATTTCCGACATTTCTGACATTTTAAAACCTGCAGGGGGGTTGTGGCAAAATATGACCCATCGCCGTTTTCAGTAATTGGCTTATTTTCGGTATAAAAAGTCGTAATTTGAAACTGAAAATAGGTGCAGAGAGTCAGAATTCGACTCGAAAATCACGCTCAGGAGTCAAATTTCCTACATTTCATACATTTTGAAAACTGCAGGGGGGTTTGGGCAAAATATGACCCATCGCCGTTTACAGTAATTGGCATATTTTCGGTATGATACGTCGTAATTTGAAACTGAAAATAGGTGCAGAGAGTCAGAATTCGGCTCAAAAATCACGCTCAGGAGTCAAATTTCCGACATTTCAGACATTTTGAAAACTGCAGGGGGGTTTGGGCAAAATATGACCCATCGCCGTTTACAGTAATTGGCATATTTTCGGTATGAAACGTCGTAATTTGAAACTAATAAATAGGTGCATAGAGTCAGAATTCGGCTCAAAAATCACGCGCAGGAGTCAAATTTCCGACATTTCAGACATTTTGAAAACTGCAGGGGGGGTTTGGGCAAAATATGACCCATCGCCGTTTTCAGTAATTGGCATATTTTCGGTATAAAAAGTCGTAATTTGAAACTGAAAATAGGTGCAGAGAGTCAGAACTCGGCTCGAAAATCACGATCAGGAGTCAAATTTCCGACGTTTCAGACATTTTGAAAACTGCAGGGGGGTTTGGGCAAAATATGACCCATCGCCGTTTTCAGTAATTGGCATATTTTCGGTATAAAAAGTCGTAATTTGAAACTGAAAATAGGTGCAGAGAGTCAGAATTCGGCTCGAAAATCACGCTCAGGAGTCAAATTTCCGACATTTCAGACATTTTGAAAACTGCAGGGAGGTTTGGGCAAAATATGACCCATCGCCGTTTATAGTAATTGGCATATTTTCGGTAGGTAACGTCGAAATTTGAAACTGAAAATAGGTGCAGAAAGTCAGAATTCGGCTCAAAAATCACGCTCAGGAGTCAAATTTCCGACATTTCAGACATTTTGAAAACTGCAGGGGGGTTTGGTCAAAATATGACCCATCGCCGTTTTCAGTAATTGGCATATTTTCGGTATGAAACGTCGTAATTTGAAACTGAAAATAGGTGCAGAGATTCAGAATTCGGCTAAAAAATCACGCTCAGGAGTCAAATTTCCGACATTTCAGACATTTTGAAAACTGCAGGGGGGTTTGGGCAAAATATGACCCATCGCCGTTTTCAGTAATTAGCATATTTTCGGTATGAAACGTGGTAATTTGATACTGAAAATAGATGCAGAGAGTCAGAATTCGGCTCAAAAATCACGCTCAGGAATCAAATTTCCGACATTTAAAACATTTTGAAACTGCAGGGGGGTTTGGGCAAAATATGACCCATCGCCGTTTTCAGTAATTGGCATATTTTCAGTATAAAAATTCGTAATTTGAAACTGAAAATAGATGCAGAGAGTCAGAATTCGGCTCAAAAATCACGCTCAGGAGTCAAATTTCCGACATTTCAGACATTTTGAAAACTGCAGGGGGGTTTGGGCAAAACATGACCCATCGCCGTTTACAGTAATTGGCATATTATCGGTATGAAACTTCGTAATTTGAAAATGAAAATAGGTGCTGAGAGTCAGAATTTCGGCTTAAAAATCACGCTGAGTCAAATTTCCGACATTTCAGACATTTTAAAAACTGCAGGGGGGTTTGGGCAAAATATGACCCTTCGCCGTTTTTAGTAATTGCCATATTTTCGGTATGAAACGTCCTAATTTGAAACTGAAAATAGGTGCAGAGAATCAGAATTCGGCTCAAAAATCACGCTCAGGAGTCAAATTTCCGACATTTCAGACATTTTGAAAACTGCAGGGGGGTTTGGGCAAAATATGACCCATCGCCGTTTTCAGTAATTGGCATATTTTCGGTATGAAACGTCGTAATTTGAAACTGAAAATAGGTGCAGAGAGTCAGAATTCGGCTCAAAAATCACGCTCAGGAGTCAAATTTCCGACATTTCAGACATTTTGAAAGCTGCAGGGGGGTTTGGCAAAATATGACCCATCGCCGTTTTCAGTAATTGGCATATTTTCGGTCTAAAAAGTCGTAATTTGAAACTGAAAATAGGTGCAGAGAGTCAGAATTCGGCTAAAAAATCACGCTAAGGAGTCAAATTTCCGATATTTTAGACATTTTGAAAACTGCAGGGGGGTTTGGGCAAAATATGACCCATCGCCGTTTACAGTAATTGGCATATTTTCGGTATGAAACGTCGTAATTTGAAACTGAAAATAGGTGCAGAGAGTCAGAATTCAGCTCAAAAATCACGCTCAGGAGTCAAATTTCCGACATTTCAGGCATTTTGAAAACTGTAGGGGGGTTTGGGCAAAATATGACCCATCGCCGTTTACAGTACATGGCATATTTTCGGTATAAAATTCGTAATTTGAAACTGAAAGTAGGTGCAGAGAGTCAGTATTCGGCTCGAAAATCACGCTCAGGAGTCAAATTTCCGACATTTCAGACATTTTGAAAGTTGCAGGGGGGTTTGGGCAAAATATGACGCATCGCCGTTTTTAGTAATTGGCATATTTTCGGTATGAAACGTCGTAATTTGAAACTGAAAATAGGTGCAGAGAGTCAGAATTCGGCTCAAAAATCCCGATCAGGAGTCAAATTTCCGACATTTTTGACATTTTAAAAACTGCAGGGGGGTTTGGGCAAAATATGACCCATCGCCGTTTACAGTAATTGGCATATTTTCGGTATGATACGTCGTAATTTGAAACTGAAAATAGGTGCAGAGAGTCAGAATTCGGCTCAAAAATCACGCTCAGGAGTCAAATTTCCGACATTTCAGACATTTTGAAAACTGCAGGGGGGTTTGGGCAAAATATGACCCATCGCCGTTTACAGTAATTGGCATATTTTCGGTATGAAACGTCGTAATTTGAAACTAATAAATAGGTGCATAGAGTCAGAATTCGGCTCAAAAATCACGCGCAGGAGTCAAATTTCCGACATTTCAGACATTTTGAAAACTGCAGGGGGGGTTTGGGCAAAATATGACCCATCGCCGTTTTCAGTAATTGGCATATTTTCGGTATAAAAAGTCGTAATTTGAAACTGAAAATAGGTGCAGAGAGTCAGAATTCGGCTCGAAAATCACGATCAGGTGTCAAATTTCCGACGTTTCAGACATTTTGAAAACTGCAGGGGGGTTAGGGCAAAATATGACCCATCGCCGTTTTCAGTAATTGGCATATTTTCGGTATAAAAAGTCGTAATTTGAAACTGAAAATAGGTGCAGAGAGTCAGAATTCGGCTCGAAAATCACGCTCAGGAGTCAAATTTCCGACATTTCAGACATTTTGAAAACTGCAGGGAGGTTTGGGCAAAATATGACCCATCGCCGTTTATAGTAATTGGCATATTTTCGGTAGGTAACGTCGAAATTTGAAACTGAAAATAGGTGGAGAAAGTCAGAATTCGGCTCAAAAATCACGCTCCGGAGTCAAATTTCCGACATTTCAGACATTTTGAAAACCGCAGGGGGCTTTGGGCAAAATATGACCCATCGCTGTTTTCAGTAATTGGAATATTTTCGATATGATACGTCGTAATTTGAAACTGATAATAGGTGCAGAGAGTCCGAATTCGGCTAAAAAATCACGCTCAGGAGTCAAATTTCCGACATTTCAGACATTTTGAAAACTACAGGGGGTTTGGGCAAAATATGACCCATCGCCGTTTTCAGTAATTGGCATATTTTCGGTATAAAAAGTCCTAATTTGAAATTGAAAAAAGGTGCAGAGAGTCAGAATTCGGATAAAAAAACACGCTCAGGAGTCAAATTTCCGACATTTCAGACATTTTGAAAACTGCAGGGGTGTTTGGGCAAAATATGACCCATCGCCGTTTATAGTAATTGGCATATTTTCGGTATGAAACGTCGTAATTTGAAACTGAAAATAGGTGCAGAGAGTCAGAATTCGGCTCAAAAATCACGCTCAGGAGTCAAATTTCCGACATTTCAAACATTTTGAAACTGCAGGGGGGTTTGGGCAAAATATGACCCATCGCCGTTTTCAGTAATTGGCATATTTTCGGTATAAAAAGTCGTAATTTGAAACTGAAAATAGGTGCAGAGAGTCAGAATTCGGATAAAAAATCACGCTCAGGAGTCAAATTTTCGACATTTCAGACATTTTGAAAACTGCAGGGGGGTTTGGGCAAATATGACCCATCGCAGTTTATAGTAATTGGCATATTTTCGGTAGGAAACGTCGTAATTTGAAACTGAAAATAGGTGCAGAAAGTCAGAATTCGGCTCAAAAATCACGCTCAGGAGTCAAATTTTCGACATTTCAGACATTTTAAAAACTGCAGGAGGGTTTAGGCAAAATATGACCCATCGCCGTTTTCAGTAATTGGCATATTTTCGGTATAAAAAGTCGTAATTTGAAACTGAAAATAGGTGCAGAGAGTCAGAATTCGGCTCGAAAATCACGCTCAGGAGTCAAATTTCCGACATTTCAAACATTTTGAAAACTGCAGGGGGGTTTGGGCAAAATATGACCCATCGCCGTTTTCAGTAATTGGCATATGTTCGGTATAAAAAGTCGTAATATGAAACTGAAAATAGGTGCAGAGAGTCAGAATTCGGATAAAAAATCACGCTCAGGAGTCAAATTTCCGACATTTCAGACATTTTGAAAACTGCAGGGGGGTTTGGGCAAAATATGACCCATCGCCGTTTTCAGTAATTGGCATATTTTCGGTATGAAACGTCGTAATTTGAAACTGAAAATAGGTGCAGAGATTCAGAATTCGGCTAAAAAATCACGCTCAGGAGTCAAATTTCCGACATTTCAGACATTTTGAAAACTGCAAGGGGGTTTGGGCAAAATATGACCCATCGCCGTTTTCAGTAATTAGCATATTTTCGGTATGAAACGTGGTAATTTGATACTGAAAATAGATGCAGAGAGTCAGAATTCGGCTCAAAAATCACGCTCAGGAATCAAATTTCCGACATTTCAAACATTTTGAAACTGCAGGGGGGTTTGGGCAAAATATGACCCATCGCCGTTTTCAGTAATTGGCATATTTTCGGTATAAAAAATCGTAATTTGAAACTGAAAATAGGTGCAGAGAGTCAGAATTCGGCTCAAAAATCACGCTCAGGAGTCAAATTTCCGACATTTCAGACATTTTGAAAACTGCAGGGGGGTTTGGGCAAAACATGACCCATCGCCGTTTACAGTAATTGGCATATTTTCGGTATGAAACTTCGTAATTTGAAAATGAAAATAGGTGCTGAGAGTCAGAATTTCGGCTTAAAAATCACGCTGAGTCAAATTTCCGACATTTCAGACATTTTAAAAACTGCAGGGGGGTTTGGGCAAAATATGACCCTTCGCCGTTTTCAGTAATTGGCATATTTTCGGTATGAAACGTCCTAATTTGAAACTGAAAATAGGTGCAGAGAATCAGAATTCGGCTCAAAAATCACGCTCAGGAGTCAAATTTCCGACATTTCAGACATTTTGAAAACTGTAGGGGGGTTTGGGCAAAATATGACCCATCGCCGTTTTCAGTAATTGGCAAATTTTCGGTATAATAAGTCGTAATTTGAAACTGAAAATAGCAGCAGAGAGTCAGAATTCGGATACAAAATCACACTCAGGAGTCAAATTTCCGACATTTAAGACATTTTGAAAACTGCAGGGGGGTTTGGGCAAAATATGACCCATCGCCGTTTACAGTAATTGGCATATTTTCGGTATGAAACGTCGTAATTTGAAACTGAAAATAGGTGCAGAGAGTCAGAATTCGGCTCAAAAATCACGCTCAGGAGTCAAATTTCCGACATTTCAGACATTTTGAAAGCTGCAGGGGGGTTTGGCAAAATATGACCCATCGCCGTTTTCAGTATTTGGCATATTTTCGGTCTAAAAAGTCGTAATTTGAAACTGAAAATAGGTGCAGAGAGTCAGAATTCGGCTCAAAAATCACGCTAAGGAGTCAAATTTCCGATATTTCAGACATTTTGAAAACTGCAGGGGGGTTTGGGCAAAATATGACCCATCGCCGTTTACAGTAATTGGCATATTTTCGGTATGAAACGTCGTAATTTGAAACTGAAAATAGGTGCAGAGAGTCAGAATTCAGCTCAAAAATCACGCTCAGGAGTCAAATTTCCGACATTTCAGGCATTTTGAAAACTGTAGGGGGGTTTGTGCAAAATATGACCCATCGCCGTTTACAGTACATGGCATATTTTCGGTATAAAATTCGTAATTTGAAACTGAAAATAGGTGCAGAGAGTCAGTATTCGGCTCCAAAATCACGCTCAGGAGTCAAATTTCCGACATTTCAGACATTTTGAAAGTTGCAGGGGGGTTTGGGCAAAATATGACGCATCGCCGTTTTTAGTAATTGGCATATTTTCGGTATGAAACGTCGTAATTTGAAACTGAAAATAGGTGCAGAGAGTCAGAATTCGGCTCAAAAATCCCGATCAGGAGTCAAATTTCCGACATTTCCGACATTTTAAAAACTGCAGGGGGGTTGTGGCAAAATATGACCCATCGCCGTTTTCAGTAATTGGCTTATTTTCGGTATAAAAAGTCGTAATTTGAAACTGAAAATAGGTGCAGAGAGTCAGAATTCGACTCGAAAATTACGCTCAGGAGTCAAATTTCCTACATTTCATACATTTTGAAAACTGCAGGGGGGTTTGGGCAAAATATGACCCATCGCCGTTTACAGTAATTGGCATATTTTCGGTATGATACGTCGTAATTTGAAACTGAAAATAGGTGCAGAGAGTCAGAATTCGGCTCAAAAATCACGCTCAGGAGTCAAATTTCCGACATTTCAGACATTTTGAAAACTGCAGGGGGGTTTGGGCAAAACATGACCCATCGCCGTTTACAGTAATTGGCATATTTTCGGTATGAAACTTCGTAATTTGAAAATGAAAATAGGTGCTGAGAGTCAGAATTTCGGCTTAAAAATCACGCTGAGTCAAATTTCCGACATTTCAGACATTTTAAAAACTGCAGGGGGGTTTGGGCAAAATATGACCCTTCGCCGTTTTCAGTAATTGGCATATTTTCGGTATGAAACGTCCTAATTTGAAACTGAAAATAGGTGCAGAGAATCAGAATTCGGCTCAAAAATCACGCTCAGGAGTCAAATTTCCGACATTTCAGACATTTTGAAAACTGTAGGGGGGTTTGGGCAAAATATGACCCATCGCCGTTTTCAGTAATTGGCAAATTTTCGGTATAATAAGTCGTAATTTGAAACTGAAAATAGCAGCAGAGAGTCAGAATTCGGATACAAAATCACACTCAGTAGTCAAATTTCCGACATTTAAGACATTTTGAAAACTGCAGGGGGGTTTGGGCAAAATATGACCCATCGCCGTTTACAGTAATTGGCATATTTTCGGTATGAAACGTCGTAATTTGAAACTGAAAATAGGTGCAGAGAGTCAGAATTCGGCTCAAAAATCACGCTCAGGAGTCAAATTTCCGACATTTCAGACATTTTGAAAGCTGCAGGGGGGTTTGGCAAAATATGACCCATCGCCGTTTTCAGTATTTGGCATATTTTCGGTCTAAAAAGTCGTAATTTGAAACTGAAAATAGGTGCAGAGAGTCAGAATTCGGCTCAAAAATCACGCTAAGGAGTCAAATTTCCGATATTTCAGACATTTTGAAAACTGCAGGGGGGTTTGGGCAAAATATGACCCATCGCCGTTTACAGTAATTGGCATATTTTCGGTATGAAACGTCGTAATTTGAAACTGAAAATAGGTGCAGAGAGTCAGAATTCAGCTCAAAAATCACGCTCAGGAGTCAAATTTCCGACATTTCAGGCATTTTGAAAACTGTAGGGGGGTTTGTGCAAAATATGACCCATCGCCGTTTACAGTACATGGCATATTTTCGGTATAAAATTCGTAATTTGAAACTGAAAATAGGTGCAGAGAGTCAGTATTCGGCTCGAAAATCACGCTCAGGAGTCAAATTTCCGACATTTCAGACATTTTGAAAGTTGCAGGGGGGTTTGGGCAAAATATGACGCATCGCCGTTTTTAGTAATTGGCATATTTTCGGTATGAAACGTCGTAATTTGAAACTGAAAATAGGTGCAGAGTCAGAATTCGGCTCAAAAATCCCGATCAGGAGTCAAATTTCCGACATTTCCGACATTTTAAAAACTGCAGGGGGGTTGTGGCAAAATATGACCCATCGCCGTTTTCAGTAATTGGCTTATTTTCGGTATAAAAAGTCGTAATTTGAAACTGAAAATAGGTGCAGAGAGTCAGAATTCGACTCGAAAATCACGCTCAGGAGTCAAATTTCCTACATTTCATACATTTTGAAAACTGCAGGGGGGTTTGGGCAAAATATGACCCATCGCCGTTTACAGTAATTGGCATATTTTCGGTATGATACGTCGTAATTTGAAACTGAAAATAGGTGCAGAGAGTCAGAATTCGGCTCAAAAATCACGCCCAGGAGTCAAATTTCCGACATTTCAGACATTTTGAAAACTGCAGGGGGGTTTGGGCAAAATATGACCCATCGCCGTTTACAGTAATTGGCATATTTTCGGTATGAAACGTCGTAATTTGAAACTAATAAATAGGTGCATAGAGTCAGAATTCGGCTCAAAAAACACGCGCAGGAGTCAAATTTCCGACATTTCAGACATTTTGAAAACTGCAGGGGGGGGTTTGGGCAAAATATGACCCATCACCGTTTTCAGTAATTGGCATATTTTCGGTATAAAAATTCGTAATTTGAAACTGAAAATAGGTGCAGAGAGTCAGAATTCGGCTCGAAAATCACGATCAGGAGTCAAATTTCCGATGTTTCAGACATTTTGAAAACTGCAGGGGGGTTTGGGCAAAATATGACCCATCGCCGTTTTCAGTAATTGGCATATTTTCGGTATAAAAAGTCGTAATTTGAAACTGAAAATAGGTGCAGAGAGTCAGAATTCGGCTCGAAAATCACGCTCAGGAGTCAAATTTCCGACATTTCAGACATTTTGAAAACTGCAGGGAGGTTTGGGCAAAATATGACCCATCGCCATTTATAGTAATTGGCATATTTTCGGTAGGAAACGTCGAAATTTGAAACTGAAAATAGGTGCAGAAAGTCAGAATTCGGCTCAAAAATCACGCTCCGGAGTAATATTTTCGACATTTCAGACATTTTAAAAATTGCAGGGGGGTTTGGGCAAAATATGACCCATCGCCGTTTTCAGTAATTGGCATATGTTCGGTATAAAAAGTCGTAATTTGAAACTGAAAATAGGTGCAGAGAGTCAGAATTCGGCTCGAAAATCACGCTCAGGAGTGAAATTTCCGACGTTTCAAACATTTTGAAAACTGCAGGGGGGTTTGGGCAAAATATGACCTATCGCCGTTTTCAGTAATTGGCATATTTTCGGTATGAAACGTCGTAATTTGAAACTGAAAATAGGTGCAGAGATTCAGAATTCGGCTAAAAAATCACGCTCAGGAGTCAAATTTCCGACATTTCAGACATTTTGAAAACTGCAAGGGGGTTTGGGCAAAATATGACCCATCGCCGTTTTCAGTAATTAGCATATTTTCGGTATGAAACGTGGTAATTTGATACTGAAAATAGATGCAGAGAGTCAGAATTCGGCTCAAAAATCACGCTCAGGAATCAAATTTCCGACATTTCAAACATTTTGAAACTGCAGGGGGGTTTGGGCAAAATATGACCCATCGCCGTTTTCAGTAATTGGCATATTTTCGGTATAAAAAGTCGTAATTTGAAACTGAAAATAGGTGCAGAGAGTCAGAATTCGGCTCAAAAATCACGCTCACTAGTCAAATTTCCGACATTTCAGACATTTTGAAAACTGCAGGGGGGTTTGGGCAAAACATGACCCATCGCCGTTTACAGTAATTGGCATATTTTCGGTATGAAACTTCGTAATTTGAAAATGAAAATAGGTGCTGAGAGTCAGAATTTCGGCTTAAAAATCACGCTGAGTCAAATTTCCGACATTTCAGACATTTTAAAAACTGCAGGGGGGTTTGGGCAAAATATGACCCTTCGCCGTTTTCAGTAATTGGCATATTTTCGGTATGAAACGTCCTAATTTGAAACTGAAAATAGGTGCAGAGAATCAGAATTCGGCTCAAAAATCACGCTCAGGAGTCAAATTTCCGACATTTCAGACATTTTGAAAACTGTAGGGGGGTTTGGGCAAAATATGACCCATCGCCGTTTTCAGTAATTGGCAAATTTTCGGTATAATAAGTCGTAATTTGAAACTGAAAATAGCAGCAGAGAGTCAGAATTCGGATACAAAATCACACTCAGGAGTCAAATTTCCGACATTTAAGACATTTTGAAAACTGCAGGGGGGTTTGGGTAAAATATGACCCATCGCCGTTTACAGTAATTGGCATATTTTCGGTATGAAACGTCGTAATTTGAAACTGAAAATAGGTGCAGAGAGTCAGAATTCGGCTCAAAAATCACGCTCAGGAGTCAAATTTCCGACATTTCAGACATTTTGAAAGCTGCAGGGGGGTTTGGCAAAATATGACCCATCGCCGTTTTCAGTATTTGGCATATTTTCGGTCTAAAAAGTCGTAATTTGAAACTGAAAATAGGTGCAGAGAGTCAGAATTCGGCTCAAAAATCACGCTCAGGAGTCAAATTTCCGACATTTCAGGCATTTTGAAAACTGTAGGGGGGTTTGTGCAAAATATGACCCATCGCCGTTTACAGTACATGGCATATTTTCGGTATAAAATTCGTAATTTGAAACTGAAAATAGGTGCAGAGAGTCAGTATTCGGCTCGAAAATCACGCTCAGGAGTCAAATTTCCGACATTTCAGACATTTTGAAAGTTGCAGGGGGGTTTGGGCAAAATATGACGCATCGCCGTTTTTAGTAATTGGCATATTTTCGGTATAAAACGTCGTAATTTGAAACTGAAAATAGGTGCAGAGAGTCAGAATTCGGCTCAAAAATCCCGATCAGGAGTCAAATTTCCGACATTTCCGACATTTTAAAAACTGCAGGGGGGTTGTGGCAAAATATGACCCATCGCCGTTTTCAGTAATTGGCTTATTTTCGGTATAAAAAGTCGTAATTTGAAACTGAAAATAGGTGCAGAGAGTCAGAATTCGACTCGAAAATCACGCTCAGGAGTCAAATTTCCTACATTTCATACATTTTGAAAACTGCAGGGGGGTTTGGGCAAAATATGACCCATCGCCGTTTACAGTAATTGGCATATTTTCGGTATGATACGTCGTAATTTGAAACTGAAAATAGGTGCAGAGAGTCAGAATTCGGCTCAAAAATCACGCCCAGGAGTCAAATTTCCGACATTTCAGACATTTTGAAAACTGCAGGGGGGTTTGGGCAAAATATGACCAATCGCCGTTTACAGTAATTGGCATATTTTCGGTATGAAACGTCGTAATTTGAAACTAATAAATAGGTGCATAGAGTCAGAATTCGGCTCAAAAATCACGCGCAGGAGTCAAATTTCCGACATTTCAGACATTTTGAAAACTGCAGGGGGGTTTGGGCAAAATATGACCCATCGCCGTTTTCAGTAATTGGCATATTTTCGGTATAAAAAGTCGTAATTTGAAACTGAAAATAGGCGCAGAGAGTCAGAATTCGGCTCGAAAATCACGATCAGGAGTCAAATTTCCGATGTTTCAGACATTTTGAAAACTGCAGGGGGGTTTGGGCAAATATGACCCATCGCCGTTTTCAGTAATTGGCATATTTTCGGTATAAAAAGTCGTAATTTGAAACTGAAAATAGGTGCAGAGAGTCAGAATTCGGCTCGAAAATCACGCTCAGGAGTCAAATTTCCGACATTTCAGACATTTTGAAAACTGCAGGGAGGTTTGGGCAAAATATGACCCATCGCCGTTTATAGTAATTGGCATATTTTCGGTAGGAAACGTCGAAATTTGAAACTGAAAATAGGTGCAGAAAGTCAGAATTCGGCTCAAAAATCACGCTCCGGAGTAATATTTTCGACATTTCAGACATTTTAAAAATTGCAGGGGGGTTTGGGCAAAATATGACCCATCGCCGTTTTCAGTAATTGGCATATTTTCGGTATAAAAAGTCGTAATTTGAAACTGAAAATAGGTGCAGAGAGTCAGAATTCGGCTCGAAAATCACGCTCAGGAGTGAAATTTCCGACGTTTCAGACATTTTGAAAACTGCAGGGGGGTTTGGGCAAAATATGACCCATCGCCGTTTTCAGTAATTGGCATATGTTCGGTATAAAAAGTCGTAATATGAAACTGAAAATAGGTGCAGAGAGTCAAAATTCGGAAAAAAATCACGCTCAGGAGTCAAATTTCCGACATTTCAGACATTTTGAAAACTGCAGGGGGCTTTGGGCAAAATATGACCCATCGCTGTTTTCAGTAATTGGAATATTTTCGATATGATACGTCGTAATTTGAAACTGATAATAGGTGCAGAGAGTCCGAATTCGGCTAAAAAATCACGCTCAGGAGTCAAATTTCCGACATTTCAGACATTTTGAAAACTACAGGGGGTTTGGGCAAAATATGACCCATCGCCGTTTTCAGTAATTGGCATATTTTCGGTATAAAAAGTCCTAATTTGAAGTTGAAAAAAGGTGCAGAGAGTCAGAATTCGGATAAAAAAACACGCTCAGGAGTCAAATTTCCGACATTTCAGACATTTTGAAAACTGCAGGGGGGTTTGGGCAAAATATGACCCATCGCCGTTTATAGTAATTGGCATATTTTCGGTAGGAAACGTCGTAATTTGAAACTGAAAATAGGTGCAGAAAGTCAGAATTCGGCTCAAAAATCACGCTCAGGAGTCAAATTTCCGACATTTCAGACATTTTCAAAACTGCAGGGGGGTTTGGGCAAAATATGACCCATCGCCGTTTTCAGTAATTGGCATATTTTCGGTATAAAAAGTCGTAATTTGAAACTGAAAATAGGTGCAGAGAGTCAGAATTCGGCTCGAAAATCACGCTCAGGAGTCAAATTTCCTACATTTCATACATTTTGTAAACTGCAGGGGGGTTTGGGCAAAATATGACCCATCGCCGTTTTCAGTAATTGGCATATTTTCAGTATAAAAAGTCGTAATATGAAACTGAAAATAGGTGCAGAGAGTCAAAATTCGGAAAAAAATCACGCTCAGGAGTCAAATTTCCAACATTTCAGACATTTTGAAAACTGCAGGGGGGTTTGGGCAAAATATGACCCATCGCTGTTTTTAGTAATTGGAATATTTTCGATATGAAACATCGTAATTTGAAACTAAAAATAGGTGCAGAGAGTCCGAATTCGGTTAAAAAAATCACGCTCAGGAGTCAAATTTCCGACATTTCAGATATTTTGAAAACTGCAGGGGGGTTTGGGCAAAATATCACCCATCGCCGTTTTCAGTAATTGGCATATTTTCGGTATAAAAAGTCGTAATTTGAAACTGAAAATAGGTGCAGAGAGTCAGAATTCGGCTCGAAAATCACGCTCAGGAGTCAAATTTCCTACATTTCATACATTTTGTAAACTGCAGGGGGGTTTGGGCAAAATATGACCCATCGCCGTTTTCAGTAATTGGCATATTTTCAGTATAAAAAGTCGTAATATGAAACTGAAAATAGGTGCAGAGAGTCAAAATTCGGAAAAAAATCACGCTCAGGAGTCAAATTTCCAACATTTCAGACATTTTGAAAACTGCAGGGGGGTTTGGGCAAAATATGACCCATCGCTGTTTTTAGTAATTGGAATATTTTCGATATGAAACATCGTAATTTGAAACTGAAAATAGGTGCAGAGAGTCCGAATTCGGTTAAAAAAATCACGCTCAGGAGTCAAATTTCCGACATTTCAGATATTTTGAAAACTGCAGGGGGGTTTGGGCAAAATATCACCCATCGCCGTTTTCAGTAATTGGCATATTTTCGGTATAAAAAGTCGTAATTTGAAACTGAAAATAGGTGCAGAGAGTCAGAATTCGGCTCAAAAATCACGCTCAGGAGTCAAATTTCCGACATTTCAGACATTTTGAAAACTGCAGGGGGGTTTGGGCAAAACATGACCCATCGCCGTTTACAGTAATTGGCATATTTTCGGTATGAAACTTCGTAATTTGAAAATGAAAATAGGTGCTGAGAGTCAGAATTTCGGCTCAAAAATCACGCTGAGTCAAATTTCCGACATTTCAGACATTTTAAAAACTGCAGGGGGGTTTGGCAAAATATGACCCATCGCCGTTTTCAGTATTTGGCATATTTTCGGTCTAAAAAGTCGTAATTTGAAACTGAAAATAGGTGCAGAGAGTCAGAATTCGGCTCAAAAATCACGCTAAGGAGTCAAATTTCCGATATTTCAGACATTTTGAAAACTGCAGGGGGGTTTGGGCAAAATATGACCCATCGCCGTTTACAGTAATTGGCATATTTTCGGTATGAAACGTCGTAATTTGAAACTGAAAATAGGTGCAGAGAGTCAGAATTCAGCTCAAAAATCACGCTCAGGAGTCAAATTTCCGACATTTCAGGCATTTTGAAAACTGTAGGGGGGTTTGTGCAAAATATGACCCATCGCCGTTTACAGTACATGGCATATTTTCGGTATAAAATTCGTAATTTGAAACTGAAAATAGGTGCAGAGAGTCAGTATTCGGCTCGAAAATCACGCTCAGGAGTCAAATTTCCGACATTTCAGACATTTTGAAAGTTGCAGGGGGGTTTGGGCAAAATATGACGCATCGCCGTTTTTAGTAATTGGCATATTTTCGGTATGAAACGTCGTAATTTGAAACTGAAAATAGGTGCAGAGTCAGAATTCGGCTCAAAAATCCCGATCAGGAGTCAAATTTCCGACATTTCCGACATTTTAAAAACTGCAGGGGGGTTGTGGCAAAATATGACCCATCGCCGTTTTCAGTAATTGGCTTATTTTCGGTATAAAAAGTCGTAATTTGAAACTGAAAATAGGTGCAGAGAGTCAGAATTCGACTCGAAAATCACGCTCAGGAGTCAAATTTCCTACATTTCATACATTTTGAAAACTGCAGGGGGGTTTGGGCAAAATATGACCCATCGCCGTTTACAGTAATTGGCATATTTTCGGTATGATACGTCGTAATTTGAAACTGAAAATAGGTGCAGAGAGTCAGAATTCGGCTCAAAAATCACGCCCAGGAGTCAAATTTCCGACATTTCAGACATTTTGAAAACTGCAGGGGGGTTTGGGCAAAATATGACCCATCGCCGTTTACAGTAATTGGCATATTTTCGGTATGAAACGTCGTAATTTGAAACTAATAAATAGGTGCATAGAGTCAGAATTCGGCTCAAAAAACACGCGCAGGAGTCAAATTTCCGACATTTCAGACATTTTGAAAACTGCAGGGGGGGGTTTGGGCAAAATATGACCCATCACCGTTTTCAGTAATTGGCATATTTTCGGTATAAAAATTCGTAATTTGAAACTGAAAATAGGTGCAGAGAGTCAGAATTCGGCTCGAAAATCACGATCAGGAGTCAAATTTCCGATGTTTCAGACATTTTGAAAACTGCAGGGGGGTTTGGGCAAAATATGACCCATCGCCGTTTTCAGTAATTGGCATATTTTCGGTATAAAAAGTCGTAATTTGAAACTGAAAATAGGTGCAGAGAGTCAGAATTCGGCTCGAAAATCACGCTCAGGAGTCAAATTTCCGACATTTCAGACATTTTGAAAACTGCAGGGAGGTTTGGGCAAAATATGACCCATCGCCATTTATAGTAATTGGCATATTTTCGGTAGGAAACGTCGAAATTTGAAACTGAAAATAGGTGCAGAAAGTCAGAATTCGTCTCAAAAATCACGCTCCGGAGTAATATTTTCGACATTTCAGACATTTTAAAAATTGCAGGGGGGTTTGGGCAAAATATGACCCATCGCCGTTTTCAGTAATTGGCATATGTTCGGTATAAAAAGTCGTAATTTGAAACTGAAAATAGGTGCAGAGAGTCAGAATTCGGCTCGAAAATCACGCTCAGGAGTGAAATTTCCGACGTTTCAAACATTTTGAAAACTGCAGGGGGGTTTGGGCAAAATATGACCTATCGCCGTTTTCAGTAATTGGCATATTTTCGGTATGAAACGTCGTAATTTGAAACTGAAAATAGGTGCAGAGATTCAGAATTCGGCTAAAAAATCACGCTCAGGAGTCAAATTTCCGACATTTCAGACATTTTGAAAACTGCAAGGGGGTTTGGGCAAAATATGACCCATCGCCGTTTTCAGTAATTAGCATATTTTCGGTATGAAACGTGGTAATTTGATACTGAAAATAGATGCAGAGAGTCAGAATTCGGCTCAAAAATCACGCTCAGGAATCAAATTTCCGACATTTCAAACATTTTGAAACTGCAGGGGGGTTTGGGCAAAATATGACCCATCGCCGTTTTCAGTAATTGGCATATTTTCGGTATAAAAAGTCGTAATTTGAAACTGAAAATAGGTGCAGAGAGTCAGAATTCGGCTCAAAAATCACGCTCACTAGTCAAATTTCCGACATTTCAGACATTTTGAAAACTGCAGGGGGGTTTGGGCAAAACATGACCCATCGCCGTTTACAGTAATTGGCATATTTTCGGTATGAAACTTCGTAATTTGAAAATGAAAATAGGTGCTGAGAGTCAGAATTTCGGCTTAAAAATCACGCTGAGTCAAATTTCCGACATTTCAGACATTTTAAAAACTGCAGGGGGGTTTGGGCAAAATATGACCCTTCGCCGTTTTCAGTAATTGGCATATTTTCGGTATGAAACGTCCTAATTTGAAACTGAAAATAGGTGCAGAGAATCAGAATTCGGCTCAAAAATCACGCTCAGGAGTCAAATTTCCGACATTTCAGACATTTTGAAAACTGTAGGGGGGTTTGGGCAAAATATGACCCATCGCCGTTTTCAGTAATTGGCAAATTTTCGGTATAATAAGTCGTAATTTGAAACTGAAAATAGCAGCAGAGAGTCAGAATTCGGATACAAAATCACACTCAGGAGTCAAATTTCCGACATTTAAGACATTTTGAAAACTGCAGGGGGGTTTGGGTAAAATATGACCCATCGCCGTTTACAGTAATTGGCATATTTTCGGTATGAAACGTCGTAATTTGAAACTGAAAATAGGTGCAGAGAGTCAGAATTCGGCTCAAAAATCACGCTCAGGAGTCAAATTTCCGACATTTCAGACATTTTGAAAGCTGCAGGGGGGTTTGGCAAAATATGACCCATCGCCGTTTTCAGTATTTGGCATATTTTCGGTCTAAAAAGTCGTAATTTGAAACTGAAAATAGGTGCAGAGAGTCAGAATTCGGCTCAAAAATCACGCTCAGGAGTCAAATTTCCGACATTTCAGGCATTTTGAAAACTGTAGGGGGGTTTGTGCAAAATATGACCCATCGCCGTTTACAGTACATGGCATATTTTCGGTATAAAATTCGTAATTTGAAACTGAAAATAGGTGCAGAGAGTCAGTATTCGGCTCGAAAATCACGCTCAGGAGTCAAATTTCCGACATTTCAGACATTTTGAAAGTTGCAGGGGGGTTTGGGCAAAATATGACGCATCGCCGTTTTTAGTAATTGGCATATTTTCGGTATAAAACGTCGTAATTTGAAACTGAAAATAGGTGCAGAGAGTCAGAATTCGGCTCAAAAATCCCGATCAGGAGTCAAATTTCCGACATTTCCGACATTTTAAAAACTGCAGGGGGGTTGTGGCAAAATATGACCCATCGCCGTTTTCAGTAATTGGCTTATTTTCGGTATAAAAAGTCGTAATTTGAAACTGAAAATAGGTGCAGAGAGTCAGAATTCGACTCGAAAATCACGCTCAGGAGTCAAATTTCCTACATTTCATACATTTTGAAAACTGCAGGGGGGTTTGGGCAAAATATGACCCATCGCCGTTTACAGTAATTGGCATATTTTCGGTATGATACGTCGTAATTTGAAACTGAAAATAGGTGCAGAGAGTCAGAATTCGGCTCAAAAATCACGCCCAGGAGTCAAATTTCCGACATTTCAGACATTTTGAAAACTGCAGGGGGGTTTGGGCAAAATATGACCAATCGCCGTTTACAGTAATTGGCATATTTTCGGTATGAAACGTCGTAATTTGAAACTAATAAATAGGTGCATAGAGTCAGAATTCGGCTCAAAAATCACGCGCAGGAGTCAAATTTCCGACATTTCAGACATTTTGAAAACTGCAGGGGGGTTTGGGCAAAATATGACCCATCGCCGTTTTCAGTAATTGGCATATTTTCGGTATAAAAAGTCGTAATTTGAAACTGAAAATAGGCGCAGAGAGTCAGAATTCGGCTCGAAAATCACGATCAGGAGTCAAATTTCCGATGTTTCAGACATTTTGAAAACTGCAGGGGGGTTTGGGCAAATATGACCCATCGCCGTTTTCAGTAATTGGCATATTTTCGGTATAAAAAGTCGTAATTTGAAACTGAAAATAGGTGCAGAGAGTCAGAATTCGGCTCGAAAATCACGCTCAGGAGTCAAATTTCCGACATTTCAGACATTTTGAAAACTGCAGGGAGGTTTGGGCAAAATATGACCCATCGCCGTTTATAGTAATTGGCATATTTTCGGTAGGAAACGTCGAAATTTGAAACTGAAAATAGGTGCAGAAAGTCAGAATTCGGCTCAAAAATCACGCTCCGGAGTAATATTTTCGACATTTCAGACATTTTAAAAATTGCAGGGGGGTTTGGGCAAAATATGACCCATCGCCGTTTTCAGTAATTGGCATATTTTCGGTATAAAAAGTCGTAATTTGAAACTGAAAATAGGTGCAGAGAGTCAGAATTCGGCTCGAAAATCACGCTCAGGAGTGAAATTTCCGACGTTTCAGACATTTTGAAAACTGCAGGGGGGTTTGGGCAAAATATGACCCATCGCCGTTTTCAGTAATTGGCATATGTTCGGTATAAAAAGTCGTAATATGAAACTGAAAATAGGTGCAGAGAGTCAAAATTCGGAAAAAAATCACGCTCAGGAGTCAAATTTCCGACATTTCAGACATTTTGAAAACTGCAGGGGGCTTTGGGCAAAATATGACCCATCGCTGTTTTCAGTAATTGGAATATTTTCGATATGATACGTCGTAATTTGAAACTGATAATAGGTGCAGAGAGTCCGAATTCGGCTAAAAAATCACGCTCAGGAGTCAAATTTCCGACATTTCAGACATTTTGAAAACTACAGGGGGTTTGGGCAAAATATGACCCATCGCCGTTTTCAGTAATTGGCATATTTTCGGTATAAAAAGTCCTAATTTGAAGTTGAAAAAAGGTGCAGAGAGTCAGAATTCGGATAAAAAAACACGCTCAGGAGTCAAATTTCCGACATTTCAGACATTTTGAAAACTGCAGGGGGGTTTGGGCAAAATATGACCCATCGCCGTTTATAGTAATTGGCATATTTTCGGTAGGAAACGTCGTAATTTGAAACTGAAAATAGGTGCAGAAAGTCAGAATTCGGCTCAAAAATCACGCTCAGGAGTCAAATTTCCGACATTTCAGACATTTTCAAAACTGCAGGGGGGTTTGGGCAAAATATGACCCATCGCCGTTTTCAGTAATTGGCATATTTTCGGTATAAAAAGTCGTAATTTGAAACTGAAAATAGGTGCAGAGAGTCAGAATTCGGCTCGAAAATCACGCTCAGGAGTCAAATTTCCTACATTTCATACATTTTGTAAACTGCAGGGGGGTTTGGGCAAAATATGACCCATCGCCGTTTTCAGTAATTGGCATATTTTCAGTATAAAAAGTCGTAATATGAAACTGAAAATAGGTGCAGAGAGTCAAAATTCGGAAAAAAATCACGCTCAGGAGTCAAATTTCCAACATTTCAGACATTTTGAAAACTGCAGGGGGGTTTGGGCAAAATATGACCCATCGCTGTTTTTAGTAATTGGAATATTTTCGATATGAAACATCGTAATTTGAAACTGAAAATAGGTGCAGAGAGTCCGAATTCGGTTAAAAAAATCACGCTCAGGAGTCAAATTTCCGACATTTCAGATATTTTGAAAACTGCAGGGGGGTTTGGGCAAAATATCACCCATCGCCGTTTTCAGTAATTGGCATATTTTCGGTATAAAAAGTCGTAATTTGAAACTGAAAATAGGTGCAGAGAGTCAGAATTCGGCTCGAAAATCACGCTCAGGAGTCAAATTTCCTACATTTCATACATTTTGTAAACTGCAGGGGGGTTTGGGCAAAATATGACCCATCGCCGTTTTCAGTAATTGGCATATTTTCAGTATAAAAAGTCGTAATATGAAACTGAAAATAGGTGCAGAGAGTCAAAATTCGGAAAAAAATCACGCTCAGGAGTCAAATTTCCAACATTTCAGACATTTTGAAAACTGCAGGGGGGTTTGGGCAAAATATGACCCATCGCTGTTTTTAGTAATTGGAATATTTTCGATATGAAACATCGTAATTTGAAACTGAAAATAGGTGCAGAGAGTCCGAATTCGGTTAAAAAAATCACGCTCAGGAGTCAAATTTCCGACATTTCAGATATTTTGAAAACTGCAGGGGGGTTTGGGCAAAATATCACCCATCGCCGTTTTCAGTAATTGGCATATTTTCGGTATAAAAAGTCGTAATTTGAAACTGAAAATAGGTGCAGAGAGTCAGAATTCGGCTCAAAAATCACGCTCAGGAGTCAAATTTCCGACATTTCAGACATTTTGAAAACTGCAGGGGGGTTTGGGCAAAACATGACCCATCGCCGTTTACAGTAATTGGCATATTTTCGGTATGAAACTTCGTAATTTGAAAATGAAAATAGGTGCTGAGAGTCAGAATTTCGGCTCAAAAATCACGCTGAGTCAAATTTCCGACATTTCAGACATTTTAAAAACTGCAGGGGGGTTTGGGCAAAATATGACCCTTCGCCGTTTTCAGTAATTGGCATATTTTCGGTATGAAACGTCCTAATTTGAAACTGAAAATAGGTGCAGAGAATCAGAATTCGGCTCAAAAATCACGCTCAGGAGTCAAATTTCCGACATTTCAGACATTTTGAAAACTGTAGGGGGGGTTTGGGCAAAATATGACCCATCGCCGTTTTCAGTAATTGGCAAATTTTCGGTATAATAAATCGTAATTTGAAACTGAAAATAGCAGCAGAGAGTCAGAATTCGGATACAAAATCACACTGAGGAGTCAAATTTCCGACATTTAAGACATTTTGAAAAATGCAGGGGGGTTTGGGCAAAATATGACCCATCGCCGTTTACAGTAATTGGCATATTTTCGGTAGGAAACGTCGTAATTTGAAACTGAAAATAGGTGCAGAAAGTCAGAATTCGGCTCAAAAATCACGCTCAGGAGTCAAATTTCCGACATTTCAGACATTTTCAAAACTGCAGGGGGGTTTGGGCAAAATATGACCCATCGCCGTTTATAGTAATTGGCATATTTTCGGTAGGAAACGTCGTAATTTGAAACTGAAAATAGGTGCAGAAAGTCAGAATTCGGCTCAAAAATCACGCTCAGGAGTCAAATTTCCGACATTTCAGACATTTTCAAAACTGCAGGGGGGTTTGGGCAAAATATGACCCATCGCCGTTTTCAGTAATTGGCATATTTTCGGTATAAAAAGTCGTAATTTGAAACTGAAAATAGGTGCAGAGAGTCAGAATTCGGCTCGAAAATCACGCTCAGGAGTCAAATTTCCTACATTTCATACATTTTGTAAACTGCAGGGGGGTTTGGGCAAAATATGACAGATCGCCGTTTTCAGTAATTGGCATATTTTCAGTATAAAAAGTCGTAATTTGAAACTGAAATTAGGTGCAGAGAGTCAGAATTCGGCTCAAAAATCACGCTCAGGAGTCAAATTTCCGACATTTCAGACATTTTGAAAAGTGCAGGGGGTTTGGGCAAAATATGACCCATCGCCGTTTTCAGTAATTGGCATATTTTCGGTATAAAAATTCGTAATTTGAAACTGAAAATAGGTGCAGAGAGTCAGAATTCGGCTCGAAAATCACGCTCAGGAGTCAAATTTCCGACATTTCAGACATTTTGAAAACTGCAGGGAGGTTTGGGCAAAATATGACCCATCGCCGTTTATAGTAATTGGCATATTTTCGGTAGGAAACGTCGAAATTTGAAACTGAAAATAGGTGCAGAAAGTCAGAATTCGGCTCAAAAATCACGCTCCGGAGTCAAATTTTCGACATTTCAGACATTTTAAAAATTGCAGGGGGGTTTGGGCAAAATATGACCCATCGCCGTTTTCAGTAATTGGCATATTTTCGGTATAAAAAGTCGTAATTTGAAACTGAAAATAGGTGCAGAGAGTCAGAATTCGGCTCGAAAATCACGCTCAGGAGTGAAATTTCCGACGTTTCAGACATTTTGAAAACTGCAGGGGGGTTTGGGCAAAATATGACCCATCGCCGTTTTCAGTAATTGGCATATGTTCGGTATAAAAAGTCGTAATATGAAACTGAAAATAGGTGCAGAGAGTCAAAATTCGGAAAAAAATCACGCTCAGGAGTCAAATTTCCGACATTTCAGACATTTTGAAAACTGCAGGGGGCTTTGGGCAAAATATGACCCATCGCTGTTTTCAGTAATTGGAATATTTTCGATATGATACGTCGTAATTTGAAACTGAAAATAGGTGCAGATAGTCAGAATTCGGCTCGAAAATCACGCTCAGGAGTCAAATTTCCTACATTTCATACATTTTGAAAACTGCAGGGGGGTTTGGGCAAAATATGACCCATCGCCGTTTTCAGTAATTGGCATATTTTCAGTATAAAAAGTCGTAATTTGAAACTGAAATTAGGTGCAGAGAGTCAGAATTCGGAAAAAAAATCACGCTCAGGAGTCAAATTTCCGACATTTCAGATATTTTGAAAACTGCAGGGAGGTTTGGGCAAAATATCACCCATCGCCGTTTTCAGTAATTGGCATATTTTCCGTATAAAAAGTCGTAATTTGAAACTGAAAATAGGTGCAGAGAGTCAGAATTTTGGCTCAAAAATCACGCTCAGGAGTCAAATTTCCGACATTTCAGACATATTGAAAAGTGCAGGGGGTTTGGGCAAAATATGACCCATCGCCGTTTTCAGTAATTGGCATATTTTCGGTATAAAAAGTCGTAATTTGAAACTGAAAATAGGTGCAGAGAGTCAGAATTCGGCTCGAAAATCACGCTCAGGAGTCAAATTTCCGACATTTCAGACATTTTGAAAACTGCAGGGGGGTTTGGGCAAAATATGACCCATCGCCGTTTTCAGTATTTGGAATATGTTCGGTATAAAAAGTCGTAATATGAAACTGAAAATAGGTGCAGAGAGTCAAAATTCGGAAAAAAATCACGCTCAGGAGTCAAATTTCCGACATTTCAGACATTTTGAAAACTGCAGGGGGGTTTGGGCAAAATATGACCCATCGCTGTCTTTAGTAATTGGAATATTTTCGATATGAAACATCGTAATTTGAAACTGAAAATAGGTGCAGAGAGTCCGAATTCGGCTAAAAAATCACACTCAGGAGTCAAATTTCCGACATTTCAGACATTTTGAAAACTGCAGGGGGTATGGGCAAAATATGACCCATCGCCGTTTTCAGTAATTGGCATATTTTCGGTATAAAAAGTCCTAATTTGAAACTGAAAATAGGTGCAGAGAGTCAGAATCCGGAGAAAAAAACACGCTCAGGAGTCAAATTTCCGACATTTCAGACATTTTGAAAACTGCAGGGGGGTTTGGGCAAAATATGACCCGTCGCCGTTTATAGTAATTGGCATATTTTCGGTAGGAAACGTCGTAATTTGAAACTGAAAATAGGTGCAGAAAGTCAGAATTCGGCTCAAAAATCACGCTCCGGAGTCAAATTTTCGACATTTCAGACATTTTAAAAATTGCAGGGGGGTTTGGGCAAAATATGACCCATCGCCGTTTTCAGTAATTGGCATATTTTCGGTATAAAAAGTCGTAATTTGAAACTGAAAATAGGTGCAGAGAGTCAGAATTCGGCTCGAAAATCACGCTCAGGAGTGAAATTTCCGACATTTCAGACATTTTGAAAACTGCAGGGGGGTTTGGGCAAAACATGACCCATCGCCGTTTACAGTAATTGGCATATTTTCGGTATGAAACTTCGTAATTTGAAAATGAAAATAGGTGCTGAGAGTCAGAATTTCGGCTCAAAAATCACGCTGAGTCAAATTTCCGACATTTCAGACATTTTAAAAACTGCAGGGGGGTTTGGGCAAAATATGACCCTTCGCCGTTTTCAGTAATTGGCATATTTTCGGTATGAAACGTCCTAATTTGAAACTGAAAATAGGTGCAGAGAATCAGAATTCGGCTCAAAAATCACGCTCAGGAGTCAAATTTCCGACATTTCAGACATTTTGAAAACTGTAGGGGGGGTTTGGGCAAAATATGACCCATCGCCGTTTTCAGTAATTGGCAAATTTTCGGTATAATAAATCGTAATTTGAAACTGAAAATAGCAGCAGAGAGTCAGAATTCGGATACAAAATCACACTGAGGAGTCAAATTTCCGACATTTAAGACATTTTGAAAAATGCAGGGGGGTTTGGGCAAAATATGACCCATCGCCGTTTACAGTAATTGGCATATTTTCGGTAGGAAACGTCGTAATTTGAAACTGAAAATAGGTGCAGAAAGTCAGAATTCGGCTCAAAAATCACGCTCAGGAGTCAAATTTCCGACATTTCAGACATTTTCAAAACTGCAGGGGGGTTTGGGCAAAATATGACCCATCGCCGTTTATAGTAATTGGCATATTTTCGGTAGGAAACGTCGTAATTTGAAACTGAAAATAGGTGCAGAAAGTCAGAATTCGGCTCAAAAATCACGCTCAGGAGTCAAATTTCCAACATTTCAGACATTTTCAAAACTGCAGGGGGGTTTGGGCAAAATATGACCCATCGCCGTTTTCAGTAATTGGCATATTTTCGGTATAAAAAGTCGTAATTTGAAACTGAAAATAGGTGCAGAGAGTCAGAATTCGGCTCGAAAATCACGCTCAGGAGTCAAATTTCCTACATTTCATACATTTTGTAAACTGCAGGGGGGTTTGGGCAAAATATGACAGATCGCCGTTTTCAGTAATTGGCATATTTTCAGTATAAAAAGTCGTAATTTGAAACTGAAATTAGGTGCAGAGAGTCAGAATTCGGCTCAAAAATCACGCTCAGGAGTCAAATTTCCGACATTTCAGACATTTTGAAAAGTGCAGGGGGTTTGGGCAAAATATGACCCATCGCCGTTTTCAGTAATTGGCATATTTTCGGTATAAAAATTCGTAATTTGAAACTGAAAATAGGTGCAGAGAGTCAGAATTCGGCTCGAAAATCACGCTCAGGAGTCAAATTTCCGACATTTCAGACATTTTGAAAACTGCAGGGAGGTTTGGGCAAAATATGACCCATCGCCGTTTATAGTAATTGGCATATTTTCGGTAGGAAACGTCGAAATTTGAAACTGAAAATAGGTGCAGAAAGTCAGAATTCGGCTCAAAAATCACGCTCCGGAGTCAAATTTTCGACATTTCAGACATTTTAAAAATTGCAGGGGGGTTTGGGCAAAATATGACCCATCGCCGTTTTCAGTAATTGGCATATTTTCGGTATAAAAAGTCGTAATTTGAAACTGAAAATAGGTGCAGAGAGTCAGAATTCGGCTCGAAAATCACGCTCAGGAGTGAAATTTCCGACGTTTCAGACATTTTGAAAACTGCAGGGGGGTTTGGGCAAAATATGACCCATCGCCGTTTTCAGTAATTGGCATATGTTCGGTATAAAAAGTCGTAATATGAAACTGAAAATAGGTGCAGAGAGTCAAAATTCGGAAAAAAATCACGCTCAGGAGTCAAATTTCCGACATTTCAGACATTTTGAAAACTGCAGGGGGCTTTGGGCAAAATATGACCCATCGCTGTTTTCAGTAATTGGAATATTTTCGATATGATACGTCGTAATTTGAAACTGAAAATAGGTGCAGAGAGTCAGAATTCGGCTCGAAAATCACGCTCAGGAGTCAAATTTCCTACATTTCATACATTTTGTAAACTGCAGGGGGGTTTGGGCAAAATATGACCCATCGCCGTTTTCAGTAATTGGCATATTTTCAGTATAAAAAGTCGTAATTTGAAACTGAAATTAGGTGCAGAGAGTCAGAATTCGGAAAAAAAATCACGCTCAGGAGTCAAATTTCCGACATTTCAGATATTTTGAAAACTGCAGGGGGGTTTGGGCAAAATATCACCCATCGCCGTTTTCAGTAATTGGCATATTTTCCGTATAAAAAGTCGTAATTTGAAACTGAAAATAGGTGCAGAGAGTCAGAATTTTGGCTCAAAAATCACGCTCAGGAGTCAAATTTCCGACATTTCAGACATATTGAAAAGTGCAGGGGGTTTGGGCAAAATATGACCCATCGCCGTTTTCAGTAATTGGCATATTTTCGGTATAAAAAGTCGTAATTTGAAACTGAAAATAGGTGCAGAGAGTCAGAATTCGGCTCGAAAATCACGCTCAGGAGTCAAATTTCCGACATTTCAGACATTTTGAAAACTGCAGGGGGGTTTGGGCAAAATATGACCCATCGCCGTTTTCAGTATTTGGAATATGTTCGGTATAAAAAGTCGTAATATGAAACTGAAAATAGGTGCAGAGAGTCAAAATTCGGAAAAAAATCACGCTCAGGAGTCAAATTTCCGACATTTCAGACATTTTGAAAACTGCAGGGGGGTTTGGGCAAAATATGACCCATCGCTGTTTTTAGTAATTGGAATATTTTCGATATGAAACATCGTAATTTGAAACTGAAAATAGGTGCAGAGAGTCCGAATTCGGCTAAAAAATCACACTCAGGAGTCAAATTTCCGACATTTCAGACATTTTGAAAACTGCAGGGGGTATGGGCAAAATATGACCCATCGCCGTTTTCAGTAATTGGCATATTTTCGGTATAAAAAGTCCTAATTTGAAACTGAAAATAGGTGCAGAGAGTCAGAATCCGGAGAAAAAAACACGCTCAGGAGTCAAATTTCCGACATTTCAGACATTTTGAAAACTGCAGGGGGGTTTGGGCAAAATATGACCCGTCGCCGTTTATAGTAATTGGCATATTTTCGGTAGGAAACGTCGTAATTTGAAACTGAAAATAGGTGCAGAAAGTCAGAATTCGGCTCAAAAATCACGCTCCGGAGTCAAATTTTCGACATTTCAGACATTTTAAAAATTGCAGGGGGGTTTGGGCAAAATATGACCCATCGCCGTTTTCAGTAATTGGCATATTTTCGGTATAAAAAGTCGTAATTTGAAACTGAAAATAGGTGCAGAGAGTCAAAATTCGGAAAAAAATCACGCTCAGGAGTCAAATTTCCGACATTTCAGACATTTTGAAAACTGCAGGGGGGTTTGGGCAAAATATGACCCATCGCTGTTTTTAGTAATTGGAATATTTTCGATATGAAACATCGTAATTTGAAACTGAAAATAGGTGCAGAGAGTCCGAATTCGGCTAAAAAATCACACTCAGGAGTCAAATTTCCGACATTTCAGACATTTTGAAAACTGCAGGGGGTATGGGCAAAATATGACCCATCGCCGTTTTCAGTAATTGGCATATTTTCGGTATAAAAAGTCCTAATTTGAAACTGAAAATAGGTGCAGAGAGTCAGAATCCGGAGAAAAAAACACGCTCAGGAGTCAAATTTCCGACATTTCAGACATTTTGAAAACTGCAGGGGGGTTTGGGCAAAATATGACCCGTCGCCGTTTATAGTAATTGGCATATTTTCGGTAGGAAACGTCGTAATTTGAAACTGAAAATAGGTGCAGAAAGTCAGAATTCGGCTCAAAAATCACGCTCAGGAGTCAAATTTTCGACATTTCAGACATTTTAAAAACTGCAGGGGGGTTTGGGCAAAATATGACCCATCGCCGTTTTCAGTAATTGGCATATTTTCGGTATAAAAAGTCGTAATTTGAAACTGAAAATAGGTGCAGAGAGTCAGAATTTGGCTCGAAAATCACGCTCAGGAGTCAAATTTCCGACATTTCAGACATTTTGAAAACTGCAGGGGGGTTTGGGCAAAATATGACCCATCGCCGTTTTCAGTAATTGGCATATTTTCGGTATAAAAAGTCGTAATTTGAAACTGAAAATAGGTGCAGAGAGTCAGAATTCGGCTCGAAAATCACGCTCAGGAGTCAAATTTCCGACATTTCAGACATTTTGAAAACTGCAGGGAGGTTTGGGCAAAATATGACCCATCGCCGTTTTCAGTAATTGGCATATGTTCGGTATAAAAAGTCGTAATATGAAACTGA
This sequence comes from Procambarus clarkii, assembly GCF_040958095.1. Taxonomy (NCBI): domain Eukaryota; kingdom Metazoa; phylum Arthropoda; class Malacostraca; order Decapoda; family Cambaridae; genus Procambarus; species Procambarus clarkii. The sequence continues at coordinate 6,369,541 of NC_091224.1, forward strand.
AAATAGGTGCAGAGAGTCAAAATTCGGAAAAAAATCACGCTCAGGAGTCAAATTTCCGACATTTCAGACATTTTGAAAACTGCAGGGGGGTTTGGGCAAAATATGACCCATCGCTGTTTTCAGTAATTGGAATATTTTCGATATGAAACATCGTAATTTGAAACTGAAAATAGGTGCAGAGAGTCCGAATTCGGCTAAAAAATTACGCTCAGGAGTCAAATTTCCGACATTTCAGACATTTTGAAAACTGCAGGGGGTATGGGCAAAATATGACCCATCGCCGTTTTCAGTAATTGGCATATTTTCGGTATAAAAAGTCGTAATTTGAAACTGAAAAAGGTGCAAAGAGTCAGAATTCGGCTCGAAAATCACGCTCAGGAGTCAAATTTCCGACATTTCAGACATTTTGAAAACTGCAGGGGGGATTGGGCAAAATATGACCCATCGCCGTTTTCAGTAATTGGCATATTTTCGGTATGAAACGTCGTAATTTGAAACTGAAAATAGATGCAGAGAGTCAGAATTCGGCTCAAAAATCACGCTCAGGAGTCAAATTTCCGACATTTCAGACATTTTGAAAACTGCAGGGGGGTTTGGGCAAAATATGACCCATCGCCGTTTTCAGTTATTAGCATATTTTCGGTATGAAACGTGGTAATTTGAAATTGAAAATAGATGCAGAGAGTCAGAATTCGGCTCCAAAATCAAGCTCAGGAGTCAAATTTCCGACATTTCAGACATTTTAAAAACTGCATGGAGGTTTGGGCAAAATATGACCCATCGCCGTTTTCAGTAATTGGCATATTTTCGGTATAAAAAGTCGTAATTTGAAACTGAAAATAGGTGCAGAGAGTCAGAATTCGGCTCGAAAATCACGCTCAGGAGTCAAATTTCCGACATTTCAGACATTTTGAAAACTGCAGGGAGGTTTGGGCAAAATATGACCCATCGCCGTTTATAGTAATTGGCATATTTTCGGTAGGAAACGTCGTAATTTGAAACTGAAAATAGGTGCAGAAAGTCAGAATTCGGCTCAAAAATCACGCTCCGGAGTCAAATTTTCGACATTTCAGACATTTTAAAAACTGCAGGGGGGTTTGGGCAAAATATGACCCATCGCCGTTTTCAGTAATTGGCATATTTTCGGTATAAAAAGTCGTAATTTGAAACTGAAAATAGGTGCAGAGAGTCAGAATTCGGCTCAAAAATCACGCTCAGGAGTCAAATTTCCGACATTTCAGACATTTTCAAAACTGCAGGGGGGGTTTGGGCAAAATATGACCCATCGCCGTTTTCAGTAATTGGCATATGTTCGGTATAAAAAGTCGTAATATGAAACTGAAAATAGGTGCAGAGAGTCAGAATTCGGCTCAAAAATCAAGCTCAGGAGTCAAATTTCCGACATTTCAGACATTTTGAAAACTGCAGGGGGTTTGGGCAAAATATGACCCATCACCGTTTTCAGTAATTGGCATTATTTCGGTATAAAAAGTCCTAATTTGAAACTGAAAAAAGGTGCAGAGAGTCAGAATTTGGATAAAAAAACACGCTCAGGAGTCAAATTTCCGACATTTCAGACATTTTGAAAACTGCAGGGGGGTTTGGGCAAAATATGACCCATCGCCGTTTATAGTAATTGGCATATTTTCGGTAGGAAACGTCGTAATTTGAAACTGAAAATAGGTGCAGAAAGTCAGAATTCGGCTCAAAAATCACGCTCAGGAGTCAAATTTCCGACATTTCAGACATTTTTAAAACTGCAGGGGGGTTTGGGCAAAATATGACCCATCGCCGTTTTCAGTAATTGGCATATTTTCGGTATAAAAAGTCGTAATTTGAAACTGAAAATAGGTGCAGAGAGTCAGAATTCGGCTCGAAAATCACGCTCAGGAGTCAAATTTCCTACATTTCATACATTTTGAAAACTGCAGGGGGGTTTGGGCAAAATATGACCCATCGCCGTTTTCAGTAATTGGCATATTTTCAATATAAAAAGTCGTAATTTGAAACTGAAATTAGGTGCAGAGAGTCAGAATTCGGAAAAAAAATCACGCTCAGGAGTCAAATTTCCGACATTTCAGATATTTTGAAAACTGCAGGGGGGTTTGAGCAAAATATGACCCATCGCCGTTTTCAGTAATTGGCATATTTTCGGTATAAAATGTCGTAATTTGAAACTGAAAATAGGTGCAGAGAGTCAGAATCCGGCTCAATAATCACGCTCAGGAGTCAAATTTCCGACATTTCAGACATTTTGAAAAGTGCAGGGGGTTTGGGCAAAATATGACCCATCGCCGTTTTCAGTAATTGGCATATTTTCGCTATAAAAAGTAGTAATTTGAAACTGAAAATAGGTGCAGAGGCAGAATTCGGATAAAAAATCGCGATCAGGAGTCAAATTTCCGACATTTCAGACATTTTGAAAACTGCAGGGGGTGTTTGGGCAAAATATGACCCAACGCCGTTTATAGTAATTGGCATATTTTCGGTAAGAAACGTCGTAATTTGAAACTGAAAATAGGTGCAGAAAGTCAGAATTCGGCTCAAAAATCACGCTCCGGAGTCAAATTTTCGACATTTCAGACATTTTAAAAACTGCAGGGGGGTTTGGGCAAAATATGACCCAGCGCCGTTTTCAGTAATTGGCATATTTTCGGTATAAAATTCGTAATTTGAAACTGAAAATAGGTGCTGAGAGTCAGAATTCGGCTCGAAAATCACGCTCAGGAGTCAAATTTCCGACATTTCAGACATTTTGAAAACTGCAGGGGGGTTTGGGCAAAATATGACCCATCGCCGTTTTCAGTAATTGGCATATGTTCGGTATAAAAAGTCGTAATATGAAACTGAAAATAGGTGCAGAGAGTCAAAATTCGGAAAAAAATCACGCTCAGGAGTCAAATTTCCAACATTTCAGACATTTTGAAAACTGCAGGGGGGTTTGGGCAAAATATGACCCATCGCTGTTTTTAGTAATTGGAATATTTTCGATATGAAACATCGTAATTTGAAACTGAAAATAGGTGCAGAGAGTCCGAATTCGGTTAAAAAATCACGCTCAGGAGTCAAATTTCCGACATTTCAGACATTTTGAAAACTGCAGGGGGTATGGGCAAAATATGACCCATCGCCGTTTTCAGTAATTGGCATATTTTCGGTATAAAAAGTCCTAATTTGAAACTGAAAATAGGTGCAGAGAGTCAGAATCCGGAGAAAAAAACACGCTCTGGACTCAAATTTCCGACATTTCAGACATTTTGAAAACTGCAGGGGGGTTTGGGCAAAATATGACCCGTCGCCGTTTATAGTAATTGGCATATTTTCGGTAGGAAACGTAGTAATTTGAAACTGAAAATAGGTGCAGAAAGTCAGAATTCGGCTCAAAAATCACGCTCAGGAGTCAAATTTTCGATATTTCAGACATTTTAAAAACTGCAGGGGGGTTTGGGCAAAATATGACCCATCGCCGTTTTCAGTAATTGGCATATTTTTGGTATAAAAAGTCGTAATTTGAAACTGAAAATAGGTGCAGAGAGTCAGAATTCGGCTCGAAAATCACGCTCAGGAGTCAAATTTCCGACATTTCAGACATTTTGAAAAGTGCAGGGGGGTTTGGGCAAAATATGACCCATCGCCGTTTTCAGTAATTGGCATATGTTCGGTATAAAAAGTCGTAATATGAAACTGAAAATAGGTGCAGAGAGTCAAAATTCGGAAAAAAATCACGCTTAGGAGTCAAATTTCCGACATTTCAGACATTTTGAAAACTGCAGGGGGGTTTGGGCAAAATATGACCCATCGCTGTTTTCAGTAATTGGAATATTTTCGATATGAAACATCGTAATTTGAAACTGAAAATAGGTGCAGAGAGTCCGAATTCGGCTAAAAAATTACGCTCAGGAGTCAAATTTCCGACATTTCAGACATTTTGAAAACTGCAGGGGGTAAGGGCAAAATATGATCCATCGCCGTTTTCAGTAATTGGCATATTTTCGGTATAAAAAGTCCTAATTTGAAACTGAAAATAGGTGCAGAGAGTCAGAATTCGGCTCGAAAATCACACTCAGGAGTGAAATTTCCTACATTTCATACATTTTGAAAACTGCAGGGGGGGTTTGGGCAAAATATGACCTATCGCCGTTTTCAGTAATTGGCATATTTTCAGTATAAAAAGTCGTAATTTGAAACTGAAATTAGGTGCAGAGAGTCAGAATTCGGAAAAAAAATCACGCTCAGGAGTCAAATTTCCGACATTTCAGATATTTTGAAAACTGCAGGGGGGTTTGGGCAAAATATGACCCATCGCCGTTTTCAGTAATTGGAATATTTTCGGTATAAAAAGTCGTAATTTGAAACTGAAAATACGTGCAGAGAGTCCGAATTCGGCTAAAAAATCACACTCAGGAGTCAAATTTCCGACATTTCAGACATTTTGAAAACTGCAAAGGGTATGGGCAAAATATGACCCATCGCCGTTTTCAGTAATTGGCATATTTTCGGTATAAAAAGTCCTAATTTGAAACTGAAAATAGGTGCAGAGAGTCAGAATCCGGAGAAAAAAACACGCTCAGGAGTCAAATTTCCGACATTTCAGACATTTTGAAAACTGCAGGGGGTTTGGGCAAAATATGACCCATCACCGTTTTCAGTAATTGGCATTATTTCGGTATAAAAAGTCCTAATTTGAAACTGAAAAAAGGTGCAGAGAGTCAGAATTTGGATAAAAAAACACGCTCAGGAGTCAAATTTCCGACATTTCAGACATTTTGAAAACTGCAGGGGGGTTTGGGCAAAATATGACCCATCGCCGTTTATAGTAATTGGCATATTTTCGGTAGGAAACGTCGTAATTTGAAACTGAAAATAGGTGCAGAAAGTCAGAATTCGGCTCAAAAATCACGCTCAGGAGTCAAATTTCCGACATTTCAGACATTTTTAAAACTGCAGGGGGGTTTGGGCAAAATATGACCCATCGCCGTTTTCAGTAATTGGCATATTTTCGGTATAAAAAGTCGTAATTTGAAACTGAAAATAGGTGCAGAGAGTCAGAATTCGGCTCGAAAATCACGCTCAGGAGTCAAATTTCCTACATTTCATACATTTTGAAAACTGCAGGGGGGTTTGGGCAAAATATGACCCATCGCCGTTTTCAGTAATTGGCATATTTTCGGTATAAAAAGTAGTAATTTGAAACTGAAAATAGGTGCAGAGTCAGAATTCGGATAAAAAATCGCGATCAGGAGTCAAATTTCCGACATTTCAGACATTTTGAAAACTGCAGGGGGTGTTTGGGCAAAATATGACCCAACGCCGTTTATAGTAATAGGCATATTTTCGGTAAGAAACGTCGTAATTTGAAACTGAAAATAGGTGCAGAAAGTCAGAATTCGGCTCAAAAATCACGCTCCGGAGTCAAATTTTCGACATTTCAGACATTTTAAAAACTGCAGGGGGGTTTGGGCAAAATATGACCCAGCGCCGTTTTCAGTAATTGGCATATTTTCGGTATAAAATTCGTAATTTGAAACTGAAAATAGGTGCTGAGAGTCAGAATTCGGCTCGAAAATCACGCTCAGGAGTCAAATTTCCGACATTTCAGACATTTTGAAAACTGCAGGGGGGTTTGGGCAAAATATGACCCATCGCCGTTTTCAGTAATTGGCATATGTTCGGTATAAAAAGTCGTAATATGAAACTGAAAATAGGTGCAGAGAGTCAAAATTCGGAAAAAAATCACGCTCAGGAGTCAAATTTCCAACATTTCAGACATTTTGAAAACTGCAGGGGGGTTTGGGCAAAATATGACCCATCGCTGTTTTTAGTAATTGGAATATTTTCGATATGAAACATCGTAATTTGAAACTGAAAATAGGTGCAGAGAGTCCGAATTCGGTTAAAAAATCACGCTCAGGAGTCAAATTTCCGACATTTCAGACATTTTGAAAACTGCAGGGGGTATGGGCAAAATATGACCCATCGCCGTTTTCAGTAATTGGCATATTTTCGGTATAAAAAGTCCTAATTTGAAACTGAAAATAGGTGCAGAGAGTCAGAATCCGGAGAAAAAAACACGCTCTGGAGTCAAATTTCCGACATTTCAGACATTTTGAAAACTGCAGGGGGGTTTGGGCAAAATATGACCCGTCGCCGTTTATAGTAATTGGCATAATTTCGGTAGGAAACGTAGTAATTTGAAACTGAAAATAGGTGCAGAAAGTCAGAATTCGGCTCAAAAATCACGCTCAGGAGTCAAATTCTCGACATTTCAGACATTTTAAAAACTGCAGGGGGGTTTGGGCAAAATATGACCCATCGCCGTTTTCAGTAATTGGCATATTTTTGGTATAAAAAGTCGTAATTTGAAACTGAAAATAGGTGCAGAGAGTCAGAATTCGGCTCGAAAATCACGCTCAGGAGTCAAATTTCCGACATTTCAGACATTTTGAAAAGTGCAGGGGGGTTTGGGCAAAATATGACCCATCGCCGTTTTCAGTAATTGGCATATGTTCGGTATAAAAAGTCGTAATATGAAACTGAAAATAGGTGCAGAGAGTCAAAATTCGGAAAAAAATCACGCTTAGGAGTCAAATTTCCGACATTTCAGACATTTTGAAAACTGCAGGGGGGTTTGGGCAAAATATGACCCATCGCTGTTTTCAGTAATTGGAATATTTTCGATATGAAACATCGTAATTTGAAACTGAAAATAGGTGCAGAGAGTCCGAATTCGGCTAAAAAATTACGCTCAGGAGTCAAATTTCCGACATTTCAGACATTTTGAAAACTGCAGGGGGTATGGGCAAAATATGATCCATCGCCGTTTTCAGTAATTGGCATATTTTCGGTATAAAAAGTCCTAATTTGAAACTGAAAATAGGTGCAGAGAGTCAGAATTCGGCTCGAAAATCACGCTCAGGAGTGAAATTTCCTACATTTCATACATTTTGAAAACTGCAGGGGGGGTTTGGGCAAAATATGACCTATCGCCGTTTTCAGTAATTGGCATATTTTCAGTATAAAAAGTCGTAATTTGAAACTGAAATTAGGTGCAGAGAGTCAGAATTCGGAAAAAAAATCACGCTCAGGAGTCAAATTTCCGACATTTCAGATATTTTGAAAACTGCAGGGGGGTTTGGGCAAAATATGACCCATCGCCGTTTTCAGTAATTGGAATATTTTCGGTATAAAAAGTCGTAATTTGAAACTGAAAATAGGTGCAGAGAGTCCGAATTCGGCTAAAAAATCACACTCAGGAGTCAAATTTCCGACATTTCAGACATTTTGAAAACTGCAGGGGGTATGGGCAAAATATGACCCATCGCCGTTTTCAGTAATTGGCATATTTTCGGTATAAAAAGTCCTAATTTGAAACTGAAAATAGGTGCAGAGAGTCAGAATCCGGAGAAAAAAACACGCTCAGGAGTCAAATTTCCGACATTTCAGACATTTTGAAAACTGCAGGGGGGTTTGGGCAAAATATGACCCGTCGCCGTTTATAGTAATTGGCATATTTTCGGTAGGAAACGTCGTAATTTGAAACTGAAAATAGGTGCAGAAAGTCAGAATTCGGCTCAAAAATCACGCTCAGGAGTCAAATTTTCGACATTTCAGACATTTTAAAAACTGCAGGGGGGTTTGGGCAAAATATGACCCATCGCCGTTTTCAGTAATTGGCATATTTTCGGTATAAAAAGTCGTAATATGAAACTGAAAATAGGTGCAGAGAGTCAAAATTCGGAAAAAAATCACGCTCAGGAGTCAAATTTCCGACATTTCAGACATTTTGAAAACTGCAGGGGGGTTTGGGCAAAATATGACCCATCGCTGTTTTCAGTAATTGGAATATTTTCGATATGAAACATCGTAATTTGAAACTGAAAATAGGTGCAGAGAGTCCGAATTCGGCTAAAAAATTACGCTCAGGAGTCAAATTTCCGACATTTCAGACATTTTGAAAACTGCAGGGGGTATGGGCAAAATATGACCCATCGCCGTTTTCAGTAATTGGCATATTTTCGGTATAAAAAGTCGTAATTTGAAACTGAAAAAGGTGCAGAGAGTCAGAATTCGGCTCGAAAATCACGCTCAGGAGTCAAATTTCCGACATTTCAGACATTTTGAAAACTGCAGGGGGGATTGGGCAAAATATGACCCATCGCCGTTTTCAGTAATTGGCATATTTTCGGTATGAAACGTCGTAATTTGAAACTGAAAATAGATGCAGAGAGTCAGAATTCGGCTCAAAAATCACGCTCAGGAGTCAAATTTCCGACATTTCAGACATTTTGAAAACTGCAGGGGGGTTTGGGCAAAATATGACCCATCGCCGTTTTCAGTTATTAGCATATTTTCGGTATGAAACGTGGTAATTTGAAATTGAAAATAGATGCAGAGAGTCAGAATTCGGCTCCAAAATCAAGCTCAGGAGTCAAATTTCCGACATTTCAGACATTTTAAAAACTGCATGGAGGTTTGGGCAAAATATGACCCATCGCCGTTTTCAGTAATTGGCATATTTTCGGTATAAAAAGTCGTAATTTGAAACTGAAAATAGGTGCAGAGAGTCAGAATTCGGCTCGAAAATCACGCTCAGGAGTCAAATTTCCGACATTTCAGACATTTTGAAAACTGCAGGGAGGTTTGGGCAAAATATGACCCATCGCCGTTTATAGTAATTGGCATATTTTCGGTAAGAAACGTCGTAATTTGAAACTGAAAATAGGTGCAGAAAGTCAGAATTCGGCTCAAAAATCACGCTCCGGAGTCAAATTTTCGACATTTCAGACATTTTAAAAACTGCAGGGGGGTTTGGGCAAAATATGACCCATCGCCGTTTTCAGTAATTGGCATATTTTCGGTATAAAAAGTCGTAATTTGAAACTGAAAATAGGTGCAGAGAGTCAGAATTCGGCTCAAAAATCACGCTCAGGAGTCAAATTTCCGACATTTCAGACATTTTCAAAACTGCAGGGGGGGTTATGGCAAAATATGACCCATCGCCGTTTTCAGTAATTGGCATATGTTCGGTATAAAAAGTCGTAATATGAAACTGAAAATAGGTGCAGAGAGTCAGAATTCGGCTCAAAAATCACGCTCAGGAGTCAAATTTCCGACATTTCAGACATTTTGAAAACTGCAGGGGGGTTTGGGCAAAATATGACCCATCGCCGTTTATAGTAATTGGCATATTTTCGGTAGGAAACGTCGTAATTTGAAACTGAAAATAGGTGCAGAAAGTCAGAATTCGGCTCAAAAATCACGCTCAGGAGTCAAATTTCCGACATTTAAGACATTTTTAAAACTGCAGGGGGGTTTGGGCAAAATATGACCCATCGCCGTTTTCAGTAATTGGCATATTTTCGGTATAAAAAGTCGTAATTTGAAACTGAAAATAGGTGCAGAGAGTCAGAATTCGGCTCGAAAATCACGCTCAGGAGTCAAATTTCCTACATTTCATACATTTTGAAAACTGCAGGGGGGTTTGGGCAAAATATGACCCATCGCCGTTTTCAGTAATTGGCATATTTTCAGTTTAAAAAGTCGTAATTTGAAACTGAAATTAGGTGCAGAGAGTCAGAATTCGGAAAAAAAATCACGCTCAGGAGTCAAATTTCCGACATTTCAGATATTTTGAAAACTGCAGGGGGGTTTGAGCAAAATATGACCCATCGCCGTTTTCAGTAATTGGCATATTTTCGGTATAAAATGTCGTAATTTGAAACTGAAAATAGGTGCAGAGAGTCAGAATCCGGCTCAATAATCACGCTCAGGAGTCAAATTTCCGATATTTCAGACATTTTGAAAAGTGCAGGGGGTTTGGGCAAAATATGACCCATCGCCGTTTTCAGTAATTGGCATATTTTCGGTATAAAAAGTAGTAATTTGAAACTGAAAATAGGTGCAGAGAGTCAGAATTCGGATAAAAAATCGCGATCAGGAGTCAAATTTCCGACATTTCAGACATTTTGAAAACTGCAGGGGGTGTTTGGGCAAAATATGACCCAACGCCGTTTATAGTAATTGGCATATTTTCGGTAGGAAACGTCGTAATTTGAAACTGAAAATAGGTGCAGAAAGTCAGAATTCGGCTCAAAAATCACGCTCCGGAGTCAAATTTTCGACATTTCAGACATTTTAAAAACTGCAGGGGGGTTTGGGCAAAATATGACCCAGCGCCGTTTTCAGTAATTGGCATATTTCCGGTATAAAATTCGTAATTTGAAACTGAAAATAGGTGCAGAGAGTCAGAATTCGGCTCGAAAATCACGCTCAGAAGTCAAATTTCCGACATTTCAGACATTTTGAAAACTGCAGGGGGGTTTGGGCAAAATATGACCCATCGCCGTTTTCAGTAATTGGCATATGTTCGGTATAAAAAGTCGTAATATGAAACTGAAAATAGGTGCAGAGAGTCAAAATTCGGAAAAAAATCACGCTCAGGAGTCAAATTTCCAACATTTCAGACATTTTGAAAACTGCAGGGGAGTTTGGGCAAAATATGACCCATCGCTGTTTTTAGTAATTGGAATATTTTCGATATGAAACATCGTAATTTGAAACTGAAAATAGGTGCAGAGAGTCCGAATTCGGTTAAAAAAATCACGCTCAGGAGTCAAGTTTCCGACATTTCAGACATTTTGAAAACTGCAGGGGGTATGGGCAAAATATGACCCATCGCCGTTTTCAGTAATTGGCATATTTTCGGTATAAAAAGTCCTAATTTGAAACTGAAAATAGGTGCAGAGAGTCAGAATCCGGAGAAAAAAACACGCTCTGGAGTCAAATTTCCGACATTTCAGACATTTTGAAAACTGCAGGGGGGTTTGGGCAAAATATGACCCGTCGCCGTTTATAGTAATTGGCATATTTTCGGTAGGAAACGTCGTAATTTGAAACTGAAAATAGGTGCAGAAAGTCAGAATTCGGCTCAAAAATCACGCTCAGGAGTCAAATTTTCGACATTTCAGACATTTTAAAAACTGCAGGGGGGTTTGGGCAAAATATGACCCATCGCCGTTTTCAGTAATTGGCATATTTTTGGTATAAAAAGTCGTAATTTGAAACTGAAAATAGGTGCAGAGAGTCAGAATTCGGCTCGAAAATCACGCTCAGGAGTCAAATTTCCGACATTTCAGACATTTTGAAAAGTGCAGGGGGGTTTGGGCAAAATATGACCCATCGCCGTTTTCAGTAATTGGCATATGTTCGGTATAAAAAGTCGTAATATGAAACTGAAAATAGGTGCAGAGAGTCAAAATTCGGAAAAAAATCACGCTTAGGAGTCAAATTTCCGACATTTCAGACATTTTGAAAACTGCAGGGGGGTTTGGGCAAAATATGACCCATCGCTGTTTTCAGTAATTGGAATATTTTCGATATGAAACATCGTAATTTGAAACTGAAAATAGGTGCAGAGAGTCCGAATTCGGCTAAAAAATTACGCTCAGGAGTCAAATTTCCGACATTTCAGACATTTTGAAAACTGCAGGGGGTATGGGCAAAATATGATCCATCGCCGTTTTCAGTAATTGGCATATTTTCGGTATAAAAAGTCCTAATTTGAAACTGAAAATAGGTGCAGAGAGTCAGAATTCGGCTCGAAAATCACGATCAGGAGTGAAATTTCCTCCATTTCATACATTTTGAAAACTGCAGGGGGGGTTTGGGCAAAATATGACCTATCGCCGTTTTCAGTAATTGGCATATTTTCAGTATAAAAAGTCGTAATTTGAAACTGAAATTAGGTGCAGAGAGTCAGAATTCGGAAAAAAAATCACGCTCAGGAGTCAAATTTCCGACATTTCAGATATTTTGAAAACTGCAGGGGGGTTTGGGCAAAATATGACCCATCGCCGTTTTCAGTAATTGGAATATTTTCGGTATAAAAAGTCGTAATTTGAAACTGAAAATAGGTGCAGAGAGTCAGAATTCGGCTCGAAAATCACGCTCAGGAGTCAAATTTCCGACATTTCAGACATTTTGAAAACTGCAGGGGGGTTTGGGCAAAATATGACCCATCGCCGTTTTTAGTATTTGGCATATGTTCGGTATAAAAAGTCGTAATATGAAACTGAAAATAGGTGCAGAGAGTCAAAATTCGGAAAAAAATCACGCTCAGGAGTCAAATTTCCGACATTTCAGACATTTTGAAAACTGCAGGGGGGTTTGGGCAAAATATGACCCATCGCTGTTTTTAGTAATTGGAATATTTTCGATATGAAACATCGTAATTTGAAACTGAAAATAGGTGCAGAGAGTCCGAATTCGGCTAAAAAATCACACTCAGGAGTCAAATTTCCGACATTTCAGACATTTTGAAAACTGCAGGGGGTATGGGCAAAATATGACCCATCGCCGTTTTCAGTAATTGGCATATTTTCGGTATAAAAAGTCCTAATTTGAAACTGAAAATAGGTGCAGAGAGTCAGAATCCGGAGAAAAAAACACGCTCAGGAGTCAAATTTCCGACATTTCAGACATTTTGAAAACTGCAGGGGGGTTTGGGCAAAATATGACACGTCGCCGTTTATAGTAATTGGCATATTTTCGGTAGGAAACGTCGTAATTTGAAACTGAAAATAGGTGCAGAAAGTCAGAATTCGGCTCAAAAATCACGCTCAGGAGTCAAATTTTCGACATTTCAGACATTTTAAAAACTGCAGGGGGGTTTGGGCAAAATATGACCCATCGCCGTTTTCAGTAATTGGCATATTTTCGGTATAAAAAGTCGTAATTTGAAACTGAAAATAGGTGCAGAGAGTCAGAATTTGGCTCGAAAATCACGTTCAGGAGTCAAATTTCCGACATTTCAGACATTTTGAAAAGTGCAGGGGGTTTGGGCAAAATATGACCCATCACCGTTTTCAGTAATTGGCATATGTTCGGTATAAAAAGTCGTAATATGAAACTGAAAATAGGTGCAGAGAGTCAAAATTCGGAAAAAAATCACGCTCAGGAGTCAAATTTCCGACATTTCAGACATTTTGAAAACTGCAGGGGGGTTTGGGCAAAATATGACCCATCGCTGTTTTCAGTAATTGGAATATTTTCGATATGAAACATCGTAATTTGAAACTGAAAATAGGTGCAGAGAGTCCGAATTCGGCTAAAAAATTACGCTCAGGAGTCAAATTTCCGACATTTTAGACATTTTGAAAACTGCAGGGGGTATGGGCAAAATATGACCCATCGCCGTTTTCAGTAATTGGCATATTTTCGGTATAAAAAGTCGTAATTTGAAACTGAAAAAGGTGCAGAGAGTCAGAATTCGGCTCGAAAATCACGCTCAGGAGTCAAATTTCCGACATTTCAGACATTTTGAAAACTGCAGGGGGGATTGGGCAAAATATGACCCATCGCCGTTTTCAGTAATTGGCATATTTTCGGTATGAAACGTCGTAGTTTGAAACTGAAAATAGATGCAGAGAGTCAGAATTCGGCTCAAAAATCACGCTCAGGAGTCAAATTTCCGAGATTTCAGACATTTTGAAAACTGCAGGGGGGTTTGGGCAAAATATGACCCATCGCCGTTTTCAGTTATTAGCATATTTTCGGTATGAAACGTGGTAATTTGAAATTGAAAATAGATGCAGAGAGTCAGAATTTGGCTCCAAAATCAAGCTCAGGAGTCAAATTTCCGACATTTCAGACATTTTAAAAACTGCATGGAGGTTTGGGCAAAATATGACCCATCGCCGTTTTCAGTAATTGGCATATTTTTGGTATGAAACGTCGTAATTTGAAACTGAAAATAGGTGCAGAGAGTCAGAATTTGCCTCAAAAATCAGGCTCAGGAGTCAAATTTCCGACATTTCAGACATTTTGAAACTGCAGGGGGGTTTGGGCAAAATATGACCCATCGCCGTTTTCAGTAATTGGCATATTTTCGGTATAAAATGTCGTAATTTGAAACTGAAAATAGGTGCAGAGAGTCAGAATCCGGCTCAATAATCACGCTCAGGAGTCAAATTTCCGACATTTCAGACATTTTGAAAAGTGCAGGGGGTTTGGGCAAAATATGACCCATCGCCGTTTTCAGTAATTGGCATATTTTCGGTATAAAAAGTAGTAATTTGAAACTGAAAATAGGTGCAGAGAGTCAGAATTCGGATAAAAAATCGCGATCAGGAGTCAAATTTCCGACATTTCAGACATTTTGAAAACTGCAGGGGGTGTTTGGGCAAAATATGACCCAACGCCGTTTATAGTAATTGGCATATTTTCGGTAGGAAACGTCGTAATTTGAAACTGAAAATAGGTGCAGAAAGTCAGAATTCGGCTCAAAAATCACGCTCCGGAGTCAAATTTTCGACATTTCAGACATTTTAAAAACTGCAGGGGGGTTTGGGCAAAATATGACCCATCGCCGTTTTCAGTAATTGGCATATTTTCGGTATAAAAAGTCGTAATTTGAAACTGAAAATAGGTGCAGAGAGTCAGAATTTGGCTCGAAAATCACGCTCAGGAGTCAAATTTCCGACATTTCAGACATTTTGAAAAGTGCAGGGGGTTTGGGCAAAATATGACCCATCGCCGTTTTCAGTAATTGGCATATGTTCGGTATAAAAAGTCGTAATATGAAACTGAAAATAGGTGCAGAGAGTCAAAATTCGGAAAAAAATCACGCTCAGGAGTCAAATTTCCGACATTTCAGACATTTTGAAAACTGCAGGGGGGTTTGGGCAAAATATGACCCATCGCTGTTTTCAGTAATTGGAATATTTTCGATATGAAACATCGTAATTTGAAACTGAAAATAGGTGCAGAGAGTCCGAATTCGGCTAAAAAATTACGCTCAGGAGTCAAATTTCCGACATTTCAGACATTTTGAAAACTGCAGGGGGTATGGGCAAAATATGACCCATCGCCGTTTTCAGTAATTGGCATATTTTCGGTATAAAAAGTCGTAATTTGAAACTGAAAAAGGTGCAGAGAGTCAGAATTCGGCTCGAAAATCACGCTCAGGAGTCAAATTTCCGACATTTCAGACATTTTGAAAACTGCAGGGGGGATTGGGCAAAATATGACCCATCGCCGTTTTCAGTAATTGGCATATTTTCGGTATGAAACGTCGTAATTTGAAACTGAAAATAGATGCAGAGAGTCAGAATTCGGCTCAAAAATCACGCTCAGGAGTCAAATTTCCGACATTTCAGACATTTTGAAAACTGCAGGGGGGTTTGGGCAAAATATGACCCATCGCCGTTTTCAGTTATTAGCATATTTTCGGTATGAAACGTGGTAATTTGAAATTGAAAATAGATGCAGAGAGTCAGAATTTGGCTCCAAAATCAAGCTCAGGAGTCAAATTTCCGACATTTCAGACATTTTAAAAACTGCATGGAGGTTTGGGCAAAATATGACCCATCGCCGTTTTCAGTAATTGGCATATTTTTGGTATGAAACGTCGTAATTTGAAACTGAAAATAGGTGCAGAGAGTCAGAATTTGCCTCAAAAATCAGGCTCAGGAGTCAAATTTCCGACATTTCAGACATTTTGAAACTGCAGGGGGGTTTGGGCAAAATATGACCCATCGCCGTTTTCAGTAATTGGCATATTTTCGGTATAAAATGTCGTAATTTGAAACTGAAAATAGGTGCAGAGAGTCAGAATCCGGCTCAATAATCACGCTCAGGAGTCAAATTTCCGACATTTCAGACATTTTGAAAAGTGCAGGGGGTTTGGGCAAAATATGACCCATCGCCGTTTTCAGTAATTGGCATATTTTCGGTATAAAAAGTAGTAATTTGAAACTGAAAATAGGTGCAGAGAGTCAGAATTCGGATAAAAAATCGCGATCAGGAGTCAAATTTCCGACATTTCAGACATTTTGAAAACTGCAGGGGGTGTTTGGGCAAAATATGACCCAACGCCGTTTATAGTAATTGGCATATTTTCGGTAGGAAACGTCGTAATTTGAAACTGAAAATAGGTGCAGAAAGTCAGAATTCGGCTCAAAAATCACGCTCCGGAGTCAAATTTTCGACATTTCAGACATTTTAAAAACTGCAGGGGGGTTTGGGCAAAATATGACCCAGCGCCGTTTTCAGTAATTGGCATATTTTCGGTATAAAATTCGTAATTTGAAACTGAAAATAGGTGCAGAGAGTCAGAATTCGGCTCGAAAATCACGCTCAGGAGTCAAATTTCCGACATTTCAGACATTTTGAAAACTGCAGGGGGGTTTGGGCAAAATATGACCCATCGCCGTTTTCAGTAATTGGCATATGTTCGGTATAAAAAGTCGTAATATGAAACTGAAAATAGGTGCAGAGAGTCAAAATTCGGAAAAAAATCACGCTCAGGAGTCAAATTTCCAACATTTCAGACATTTTGAAAACTGCAGGGGGGTTTGGGCAAAATATGACCCATCGCTGTTTTTAGTAATTGGAATATTTTCGATATGAAACATCGTAATTTGAAACTGAAAATAGGTGCAGAGAGTCCGAATTCGGTTAAAAAAATCACGCTCAGGAGTCAAATTTCCGACATTTCAGATATTTTGAAAACTGCAGGGGGGTTTGGGCAAAATATCACCCATCGCCGTTTTCAGTAATTGGCATATTTTCGGTATAAAAAGTCGTAATTTGAAACTGAAAATAGGTGCAGAGAGTCAGAATTCGGCTCAAAAATCACGCTCAGGAGTCAAATTTCCGACATTTCAGACATTTTGAAAAGTGCAGGGGGTTTGGGCAAAATATGACCCATCGCCGTTTTCAGTAATTGGCATATTTTCGGTATAAAAAGTCGTAATTTGAAACTGAAAATAGGTGCAGAGAGTCAGAATTCGGCTCGAAAATCACGCTCAGGAGTCAAATTTCCGACATTTCAGACATTTTGAAAACTGCAGGGGGGTTTGGGCAAAATATGACCCGTCGCCGTTTATAGTAATTGGCATATTTTCGGTAGGAAACGTCGTAATTTGAAACTGAAAATAGGTGCAGAAAGTCAGAATTCGGCTCAAAAATCACGCTCAGGAGTCAAATTTTCGACATTTCAGACATTTTAAAAACTGCAGGGGGGTTTGGGCAAAATATGACCCATCGCCGTTTTCAGTAATTGGCATATTTTCGGTATAAAAAGTCGTAATTTGAAACTGAAAATAGGTGCAGAGAGTCAGAATTTGGCTCGAAAATCACGCTCAGGAGTCAAATTTCCGACATTTCAGACATTTTGAAAAGTGCAGGGGGTTTGGGCAAAATATGACCCATCGCCGTTTTCAGTAATTGGCATATGTTCGGTATAAAAAGTCGTAATATGAAACTGAAAATAGGTGCAGAGAGTCAAAATTCGGAAAAAAATCACGCTCAGGAGTCAAATTTCCGACATTTCAGACATTTTGAAAACTGCAGGGGGGTTTGGGCAAAATATGACCCATCGCTGTTTTCAGTAATTGGAATATTTTCGATATGAAACATCGTAATTTGAAACTGAAAATAGGTGCAGAGAGTCCGAATTCGGCTAAAAAATCACGCTCAGGAGTCAAATTTCCGACATTTCAGACATTTTGAAAACTGCAGGGGGGTTTGGGCAAAATATGACCCATCGCTGTTTTCAGTTATTAGCATATTTTCGGTATGAAACGTGGTAATTTGAAATTGAAAATAGATGCAGAGAGTCAGAATTCGGCTCCAAAATCAAGCTCAGGAGTCAAATTTCCGACATTTCAGACATTTTAAAAACTGCATGGAGGTTTGGGCAAAATATGACCCATCGCCGTTTTCAGTAATTGGCATATTTTTGGTATGAAACGTCGTAATTTGAAACTGAACATAGGTGCAGAGAGTCAGAATTTGCCTAAAAAATCAGGCTCAGGAGTCAAATTTCCGACATTTCAGACATTTTGAAACTGCAGGGGGGTTTGGGCAAAATATGACCCATCGCCGTTTTCAGTAATTGGCATATTTTCGGTATAAAAAGTCGTAATTTGAAACTGAAAATAGGTGCAGAGAGTCAGAATTCGGCTCAAAAATTACGCTCAGGAGTCAAATTTCCGACACTTCAGACATTTTGAAAACTGCAGGGGGGTTTGGGCAAAACATGACCCATCGCCGTTTACAGTAATTGGCATATTTTCGGTATGAAACTTCGTAATTTGAAACTGAAAATAGGTGCAGAGAGTCCGAATTCGGCTAAAAAATCACGCTCAGGAGTCAAATTTCCGACATTTCAGACATTTTGAAAACTGCAGGGGGTTTAGGCAAAATATGACCCATCGCCGTTTTCAGTAATTGGCATATTTTCGGTATAAAAAGTCCTAATTTGAAACTGAAAATAGGTGCAGAGAGTCAGAATTGGGATAAAAAAACACGCTCAGGAGTCAAATTTCCGACATTTCAGACATTTTAAAAACTGCAGGGGGGTTTGGGCAAAATATGACCCATCGCCGTTTTCAGTAATTGGCATATTTTCGGTATAAAAAGTCATAATTTGAAACTGAAAATAGGTGCAGAGAGTCAGAATTCGGCTCAAAAATCACGCTCAGGAGTCAAATTTCCGACATTTTAGACATTTTGAAAACTGCAGGGGGGTTTGGGCAAAATATGACTCATCGCCGTTTTCAGTAATTGGCATATTTTCGGTATAAAAAGTCGTAATTTGAAACTGAAATTAGGTGCAGAGAGTCAGAATTCAGATAAAACATCACGCTCAGGAGTCAAATTTCCGAAATTTCAGACATTTTGAAAACTGCAGGGGGGGTTTGGGCAAAATATGACCCATCGCCGTTTTCAGTAATTGGCATATTTTCGGTATGAAACGACGTAATTTGAAACTGAAAATAGGTGCAGAGAGTCAGAATTCGGCTCAAAAATCACGCTCAGGATTCAAATTTCCGACATTTCAGGCATTTTGAAAACTGCAGGGGGGTTTGGGCAAAATATGACCCATCGCCGTTTTCAGTAATTGGAATATTTTCGGTATGAAACGTCGTAATTTGAAACTGAAAATAGGTGCAGAGAGTCCGAATTCGGCTAAAAAATCACGCTCAGGAGTCAAATTTCCGACATTTCAGACATTTTGAAAACTGCAGGGGGTTTGGGCAAAATATGACTCATCGCCGTTTTCAGTAATTGGCATATTTTCGGTATAAAAAGTCGTAATTTGAAACTGAAAATAGGTGCAGAAAGTCAGAATTCGGCTCAAAAATCACGCTCAGGAGTCAAATTTTCGACATTTCAGACATTTTAAAAACTGCAGGGGGGTTTGGGCAAAATATGACCCATCTCCGTTTTCAGTAATTGGCATATTTTCGGTATAAAAAGTCGTAATTTGAAACTGAAAATAGGTGCAGAGAGTCAGAATTCGGCTCGAAAATCACGCTCAGGAGTCAAATTTCCGACATTTCAGACATTTTGAAAACTGCAGGGGGGTTTGGGCAAAATATGACCCATCGCCGTTTATAGTAATTGCTATATTTTCGGTAGGAAACGTCGTAATTTGAAACTGAAAATAGGTGCAGAAAGTCAGAAATCGGCTCAAAAATCACGCTCAGGAGTCAAATTTTCGACATTTCAGACATTTTAAAAACTGCAGGGGGGTTTGGGCAAAATATGACCCATCGCCGTTTTCAGTAATTGGCATATGTTCGGTATAAAAAGTCGTAATATGAAACTGAAAATAGGTGCAGGGAGTCAGAATTCGGATAAAAAATCACTCTCAGGAGTCAAATTTCCGACATTTCAGACATTTTGAAAACTGCAGGGGGGTTTGGGCAAAATATGACCCATCGCTGTTTTCAGTAAATGGAATATTTTCCACATGAAACGTCGTAATTTGAAACTGAAAATAGGTGCAGAGAGTCCGAATTCGGCTAAAAAATCACGCTCAGGAGTCAAATTTCCGACATTTCAGACATTTTGAAAACTGCAGAGGGTTTGGGCAAAATATGACCCATCGCCGTTTTCAGTAATTGGCATATTTTCGGTATAAAAAGTCCTAATTTGAAACTGAAAATAGGTGCAGAGAGTCAGAATTCGGATAAAAAAACACGCTCAGAATGAAATTTCCGACATTTCAGACATTTTGAAAACTGCAGGGGGGGTTTGGGTCAAAATATGACTATCGCCGTTTATAGTAATTGGCATATTTTCGGTAGGAAACGTCGTAATTTGAAACTGAAAATAGGTGCAGAAAGTCAGAATTCGGCTCAAAAATCACGCTCAGGAGTCAAATTTTCGACATTTCAGACATTTTAAAAACTGCAGGGGGGTTTGGGCAAAATATGACCCATCGCCGTTTTCAGTAATTGGCATATTTTCGGTATAAAAAGTCGTAATTTGAAACTGAAAATAGGTGCAGAGAGTCAGAATTCGGCTCGAAAATCACGCTCAGGAGTCAAATTTCCGACATTTCAGACATTTTGAAAACTGCAGGGGGGTTTGGTCAAAATATGACCCATCGCCGTTTATAGTAATTGCTATATTTTCGGTAGGAAACGTCGTAATTTGAAACTGAAAATAGGTGCAGAAAGTCAGAAATCGGCTCAAAAATCACGCTCAGGAGTCAAATTTTCGACATTTCAGACATTTTAAAAACTGCAGGGGGGTTTGGGCAAAATATGACCCATCGCCGTTTTCAGTAATTGGAATATTTTCGGTATAAAAAGTCGTAATTTGAAACTGAAAATAGGTGCAGAGAGTCAGAATTCGGCTAAAAAATCACGCTCAGGAGTCAAATTTCCGACATTTCAGACATTTTGAAAACTGCAGGGGGGTTTGGGCAAAATATGACTCATCGCCGTTTTCAGTAATTGGCATATTTTCGGTATAAAAAGTCGTAATTTGAAACTGAAATTAGGTGCAGAGAGTCAGAATTCAGATAAAACATCACGCTCAGGAGTCAAATTTCCGAAATTTCAGACATTTTGAAAACTGCAGGGGGGGTTTGGGCAAAATATGACCCATCGCCGTTTTCAGTAATTGGCATATTTTCGGTATGAAACGACGTAATTTGAAACTGAAAATAGGTGCAGAGAGTCAGAATTCGGCTCAAAAATCACGCTCAGGAGTCAAATTTCCGACATTTCAGGCATTTTGAAAACTGCAGGGGGGTTTGGGCAAAATATGACCCATCGCTGTTTTCAGTAATTGGAATATTTTCGGTATGAAACGTCGTAATTTGAAACTGAAAATAGGTGCAGAGAGTCCGAATTCGGCTAAAAAATCACGCTCAGGAGTCAAATTTCCGACATTTCAGACATTTTGAAAACTGCAGGGGGTTTGGGCAAAATATGACTCATCGCCGTTTTCAGTAATTGGCATATTTTCGGTATAAAAAGTCGTAATTTGAAACTGAAAATAGGTGCAGAGAGTCAGAATTCGGATAAAAAATCGCGATCAGGAGTCAAATTTCCGACATTTCAGACATTTTGAAAACTTCATGGGGGTTAAGGCAAAATATGACCCATCGCCGTTCATAGTAATTGGCATATTTTCGGTAGGAAACGTCGTAATTTGAAACTGAAAATAGGTGCAGAAAGTCAAAATTCGGCTCAAAGATCACGCTCCGGAGTCAAATTTTCGACATTTCAGACATTTTAAAAACTGCAGGGGGGTTTGGGCAAAATATGACCCATCGCCGTTTTCAGTAATTGGCATATTTTCGGTATAAAAAGTCGTAATTTGAAACTGAAAATAGGTGCAGAGAGTCAGAATTCGGCTCGAAAATCACGCTCAGGAGTCAAATTTCCGACATTTCAGACATTTTGAAAACTGCAGGGGGGTTTGGGCAAAATATGACCAATCGCCGTTTTCAGTAATTGGCATATGTTCGGTATAAAAAGTCGTAATATGAAACTGAAAATAGGTGCAGAGAGTCAGAATTCGGATAAAAAATCACTCTCAGGAGTCAAATTTCCGACATTTCAGACATTTTTAAAACTGCAGGGGGGTTTGGGCAAAATATGACCCATCGCTGTTTTCAGTAAATGGAATATTTTCCATATGAAACGTCGTAATTTGAAACTGAAAATAGGTGCAGAGAGTCCGAATTCGGCTAAAAAATCACGCTCAGGAGTCAAATTTCCGACATTTCAGACATTTTGAAAACTGCAGAGGGTTTGGGCAAAATATGACCCATCGCCGTTTTCAGTAATTGGCATATTTTCGGTATAAAAAGTCCTAATTTGAAACTGAAAATAGGTGCAGAGAGTCAGAATTCGGATAAAAAAAACACGCTCAGGAATCAAATTTCCGACATTTCAGACATTTTGAAAACTGCAGGGGGGGTTTGGGCAAAATATGACTATCGCCGTTTATAGTAATTGGCATATTTTCGGTAGGAAACGTCGTAATTTGAAACTGAAAATAGGTGCAGAAAGTCAGAATTCGGCTCAAAAATCACGCTCAGGAGTCAAATTCTCGACATTTCAGACATTTTAAAAACTGCAGGGGGGTTTGGGCAAAATATGACCCATCGCCGTTTTCAGTAATTGGCATATTTTCGGTATAAAAAGTCGTAATTTGAAACTGAAAATAGGTGCAGAGAGTCAGAATTCGGCTCGAAAATCACGCTCAGGAGTCAAATTTCCGACATTTCAGACATTTTGAAAACTGCAGGGGGGTTTGGGCAAAATATGACCCATCGCTGTTTTCAGTAATTGGAATATTTTCGGTATGAAACGTCGTAATTTGAAACTGAAAATAGGTGCAGAGAGTCCGAATTCGGCTAAAAAATCACGCTCAGGAGTCAAATTTCCGACATTTCAGACATTTTGAAAACTGCAGGGGGTTTGGGCAAAATATGACTCATCGCCGTTTTCAGTAATTGGCATATTTTCGGTATAAAAAGTCGTAATTTGAAACTGAAAATAGGTGCAGAGAGTCAGAATTCGGATAAAAAATCGCGATCAGGAGTCAAATTTCCGACATTTCAGACATTTTGAAAACTTCATGGGGGTTAAGGCAAAATATGACCCATCGCCGTTCATAGTAATTGGCATATTTTCGGTAGGAAACGTCGTAATTTGAAACTGAAAATAGGTGCAGAAAGTCAAAATTCGGCTCAAAGATCACGCTCCGGAGTCAAATTTTCGACATTTCAGACATTTTAAAAACTGCAGGGGGGTTTGGGCAAAATATGACCCATCGCCGTTTTCAGTAATTGGCATATTTTCGGTATAAAAAGTCGTAATTTGAAACTGAAAATAGGTGCAGAGAGTCAGAATTCGGCTCGAAAATCACGCTCAGGAGTCAAATTTCCGACATTTCAGACATTTTGAAAACTGCAGGGGGGTTTGGGCAAAATATGACCAATCGCCGTTTTCAGTAATTGGCATATGTTCGGTATAAAAAGTCGTAATATGAAACTGAAAATAGGTGCAGAGAGTCAGAATTCGGATAAAAAATCACTCTCAGGAGTCAAATTTCCGACATTTCAGACATTTTGAAAACTGCAGGGGGGTTTGGGCAAAATATGACCCATCGCTGTTTTCAGTAAATGGAATATTTTCCATATGAAACGTCGTAATTTGAAACTGAAAATAGGTGCAGAGAGTCCGAATTCGGCTAAAAAATCACGCTCAGGAGTCAAATTTCCGACATTTCAGACATTTTGAAAACTGCAAAGGGTTTGGGCAAAATATGACCCATCGCCGTTTTCAGTAATTGGCATATTTTCGGTATAAAAAGTCCTAATTTGAAACTGAAAATAGGTGCAGAGAGTCAGAATTCGGATAAAAAAAACACGCTCAGGAATCAAATTTCCGACATTTCAGACATTTTGAAAACTGCAGGGGGGGTTTGGGCAAAATATGACTATCGCCGTTTATAGTAATTGGCATATTTTCGGTAGGAAACGTCGTAATTTGAAACTGAAAATAGGTGCAGAAAGTCAGAATTCGGCTCAAAAATCACGCTCAGGAGTCAAATTTTCGACATTTCAGACATTTTAAAAACTGCAGGGGGGTTTGGGCAAAATATGACCCATCGCCGTTTTCAGTAATTGGCATATTTTCGGTATAAAAAGTCGTAATTTGAAACTGAAAATAGGTGCAGAGAGTCAGAATTCGGCTCGAAAATCACGCTCAGGAGTCAAATTTCCGACATTTCAGACATTTTGAAAACTGCAGGGGGGTTTGGGCAAAATATGACCCATCGCTGTTTTCAGTAATTGGAATATTTTCGGTATGAAACGTCGTAATTTGAAACTGAAAATAGGTGCAGAGAGTCCGAATTCGGCTAAAAAATCACGCTCAGGAGTCAAATTTCCGACATTTCAGACATTTTGAAAACTGCAGGGGGTTTGGGCAAAATATGACTCATCGCCGTTTTCAGTAATTGGCATATTTTCGGTATAAAAAGTCGTAATTTGAAACTGAAAATAGGTGCAGAGAGTCAGAATTCGGATAAAAAATCGCGATCAGGAGTCAAATTTCCGACATTTCAGACATTTTGAAAACTTCATGGGGGTTAAGGCAAAATATGACCCATCGCCGTTCATAGTAATTGGCATATTTTCGGTAGGAAACGTCGTAATTTGAAACTGAAAATAGGTGCAGAAAGTCAAAATTCGGCTCAAAGATCACGCTCCGGAGTCAAATTTTCGACATTTCAGACATTTTAAAAACTGCAGGGGGGTTTGGGCAAAATATGACCCATCGCCGTTTTCAGTAATTGGCATATTTTCGGTATAAAAAGTCGTAATTTGAAACTGAAAATAGGTGCAGAGAGTCAGAATTCGGCTCGAAAATCACGCTCAGGAGTCAAATTTCCGACATTTCAGACATTTTGAAAACTGCAGGGGGGTTTGGGCAAAATATGACCAATCGCCGTTTTCAGTAATTGGCATATGTTCGGTATAAAAATTCGTAATATGAAACTGAAAATAGGTGCAGATAGTCAGAATTCGGATAAAAAATCACTCTCAGGAGTCAAATTTCCGACATTTCAGACATTTTGAAAACTGCAGGGGGGTTTGGGCAAAATATGACCCATCGCTGTTTTCAGTAAATGGAATATTTTCCATATGAAACGTCGTAATTTGAAACTGAAAATAGGTGCAGAGAGTCCGAATTCGGCTAAAAAATCACGCTCAGGAGTCAAATTTCCGACATTTCAGACATTTTGAAAACTGCAGAGGGTTTGGGCAAAATATGACCCATCGCCGTTTTCAGTAATTGGCATATTTTCGGTATAAAAAGTCCTAATTTGAAACTGAAAATAGGTGCAGAGAGTCAGAATTCGGATAAAAAAAACACGCTCAGGAATCAAATTTCCGACATTTCAGACATTTTGAAAACTGCAGGGGGGGTTTGGGCAAAATATGACTATCGCCGTTTATAGTAATTGGCATATTTTCGGTAGGAAACGTCGTAATTTGAAACTGAAAATAGGTGCAGAAAGTCAGAATTCGGCTCAAAAATCACGCTCAGGAGTCAAATTTTCGACATTTCAGACATTTTAAAAACTGCAGGGGGGTTTGGGCAAAATATGACCCATCGCCGTTTTCAGTAATTGGCATATTTTCGGTATAAAAAGTCGTAATTTGAAACTGAAAATAGGTGCAGAGAGTCAGAATTCGGCTCGAAAATCACGCTCAGGAGTCAAATTTCCGACATTTCAGACATTTTGAAAACTGCAGGGGGGTTTGGGCAAAATATGACCCATCGCTGTTTTCAGTAATTGGAATATTTTCGGTATGAAACGTCGTAATTTGAAACTGAAAATAGGTGCAGAGAGTCCGAATTCGGCTAAAAAATCACGCTCAGGAGTCAAATTTCCGACATTTCAGACATTTTGAAAACTGCAGGGGGTTTGGGCAAAATATGACTCATCGCCGTTTTCAGTAATTGGCATATTTTCGGTATAAAAAGTCGTAATTTGAAACTGAAAATAGGTGCAGAGAGTCAGAATTCGGATAAAAAATCGCGATCAGGAGTCAAATTTCCGACATTTCAGACATTTTGAAAACTTCATGGGGGTTAAGGCAAAATATGACCCATCGCCGTTCATAGTAATTGGCATATTTTCGGTAGGAAACGTCGTAATTTGAAACTGAAAATAGGTGCAGAAAGTCAAAATTCGGCTCAAAGATCACGCTCCGGAGTCAAATTTTCGACATTTCAGACATTTTAAAAACTGCAGGGGGGTTTGGGCAAAATATGACCCATCGCCGTTTTCAGTAATTGGCATATTTTCGGTATAAAAAGTCGTAATTTGAAACTGAAAATAGGTGCAGAGAGTCAGAATTCGGCTCGAAAATCACGCTCAGGAGTCAAATTTTCGACATTTCAGACATTTTGAAAACTGCAGGGGGGTTTGGGCAAAATATGACCAATCGCCGTTTTCAGTAATTGGCATATGTTCGGTATAAAAAGTCGTAATATGAAACTGAAAATAGGTGCAGAGAGTCAGAATTCGGATAAAAAATCACTCTCAGGAGTCAAATTTCCGACATTTCAGACATTTTGAAAACTGCAGGGGGGTTTGGGCAAAATATGACCCATCGCTGTTTTCAGTAAATGGAATATTTTCCATATGAAACGTCGTAATTTGAAACTGAAAATAGGTGCAGAGAGTTCGAACTCGGCTAAAAAATCACGCTCAGGAGTCAAATTTCCGACATTTCAGACATTTTGAAAACTGCAGAGGGTTTGGGCAAAATATGACCCATCGCTGTTTTCAGTAATTGGCATATTTTCGGTATAAAAAGTCCTAATTTGAAACTGAAAATAGGTGCAGAGAGTCAGAATTCGGATAAAAAAAACACGCTCAGGAATCAAATTTCCGACATTTCAGACATTTTGAAAACTGAAGGGGGGGTTTGGGCAAAATATGACTATCGCCGTTTATAGTAATTGGCATATTTTCGGTAGGAAACGTCGTAATTTGAAACTGAAAATAGGTGCAGAAAGTCAGAATTCGGCTCAAAAATCACGCTCAGGAGTCAAATTTTCGACATTTCAGACATTTTAAAAACTGCAGGGGGGTTTGGGCAAAATATGACCCATCGCCGTTTTCAGTAATTGGCATATTTTCGGTATAAAAAGTCGTAATTTGAAACTGAAAATAGGTGCAGAGAGTCAGAATTCGGCTCGAAAATCACGCTCAGGAGTCAAATTTCCGACATTTCAGACATTTTGAAAACTGCAGGGGGGTTTGGGCAAAATATGACCCATCGCCGTTTTCAGTAATTGGCATATTTTCGGTATGAAACGTCGTAATTTGAAACTGAAAATAGGTGCAGAGAGTCAGAATTCGGCTCAAAAATCACGCTCAGGAGTCAAACTTCCGACATTTCAGACATTTTGAAAACTGCAGGGGGGTTTGGGCAAAATATGACCCATCGCCGTTTTCAGTAATTAGCATATTTTCGGTATGAAACGTGGTAATTTGAAATTGAAATTAGATGCAGAGAGTCAGAATTCGGCTCAAAAATCAAGGTCAGGAGTCAAATTTCCGACATTTCAGACATTTTAAAAACTGCATGGAGGTCTGGGCAAAATATGACCCATCGCCGTTTTCAGTAATTGGCATATTTTCGGTATAAAAAGTCCTAATTTGAAACTGAAAATAGGTGCAGAGAGTCAGAATTGGGATAAAAAAACACGCTCAGGAGTCAAATTTCCGACATTTCGGACATTTTGAAAACTGAAGGGGGGTTTGGGCAAAATATGACCCATCGCCGTTTATAGTAATTGGCATATTTTCGGTAGGAAACGTCGTAATTTGAAACTGAAAATAGGTGCAGAAAGTCAGAATTCGGCTCAAAAATCACGCTCAGGAGTCAAATTTTCGACATTTCAGACATTTTAAAAACTGCAGGGGGGTTTGGGCAAAATATGACCCATCGCCGTTTTCAGTAATTGGCATATTTTCGGTATAAAAAGTCGTAATTTGAAACTGAAAATAGGTGCAGAGAGTCAGAATTCGGCTCAAAAATCACGCTCAGGAGTCAAATTTCCGACATTTTAGACATTTTGAAAACTGCAGGGGGGTTTGGGCAAAATATGACCAATCGCCGTTTTCAGTAATTGGCATATGTTCGGTATAAAAAGTCGTAATATGAAACTGAAAATAGGTGCAGAGAGTCAGAATTCGGATAAAAAATCACTCTCAGGAGTCAAATTTCCGACATTTCAGACATTTTGAAAACTGCAGGGGGGGTTTGGGCAAAATATGACCCATCGCTGTTTTCAGTAAATGGAATATTTTCCATATGAAACGTCGTAATTTGAAACTGAAAATAGGTGCAGAGAGTCCGAATTCGGCTAAAAAATCACGCTCAGGAGTCAAATTTCCGACATTTCAGACATTTTGAAAACTGCAGAGGGTTTGGGCAAAATATGACCCATCGCCGTTTTCAGTAATTGGCATATTTTCGGTATAAAAAGTCCTAATTTGAAACTGAAAATAGGTGCAGAGAGTCAGAATTCGGATAAAAAAACACGCTCAGGAATGAAATTTCCGACATTTCAGACATTTTGAAAACTGCAGGGGGGGTTTGGGTCAAAATATGACTATCGCCGTTTATAGTAATTGGCATATTTTCGGTAGGAAACGTCGTAATTTGAAACTGAAAATAGGTGCAGAAAGTCAGAATTCGGCTCAAAAATCACGCTCAGGAGTTAAAATTTTCGACATTTCAGACATTTTAAAAACTGCAGGGGGGTTTGGGCAAAATATGACCCATCGCCGTTTTCAGTAATTGGCATATTTTCGGTATAAAAAGTCGTAATTTGAAACTGAAAATAAGTGCAGAGAGTCAGAATTCGGCTCGAAAATCACGCTCAGGAGTCAAATTTCCGACATTTCAGACATTTTGAAAACTACAGGGGGGTTTGGGCAAAATATGACCCATCGCCGTTTATAGTAATTGCTATATTTTCGGTAGGAAACGTCGTAATTTGAAACTGAAAATAGGTGCAGAAAGTCAGAAATCGGCTCAAAAATCACGCTCAGGAGTCAAATTTTCGACATTTCAGACATTTTAAAAACTGCAGGGGGGTTTGGGCAAAATATGACCCATCGCCGTTTTCAGTAATTGGCATATGTTCGGTATAAAAAGTCGTAATATGAAACTGAAAATAGGTGCAGAGAGTCAGAATTCGGATAAAAAATCACTCTCAGGAGTCAAATTTCCGACATTTCAGACATTTTGAAAACTGCAGGGGGGTTTGGGCAAAATATGACCCATCGCTGTTTTCAGTAAATGGAATATTTTCCATATGAAACGTCGTAATTTGAAACTGAAAATAGGTGCAGAGAGTCAGAATTCGGCTAAAAAATCACGCTCAGGAGTCAAATTTCCGACATTTCAGACATTTTGAAAACTGCAGAGGGTTTGGGCAAAATATGACCCATCGCCGTTTTCAGTAATTGGCATATTTTCGGTATAAAAAGTCCTAATTTGAAACTGAAAATAGGTGCAGAGAGTCAGAATTCGGCTCGAAAATCACGCTCAGGAGTCAAATTTCCGACATTTCTGACATTTTGAAAACTGCAGGGGGGTTTGGGCAAAATATGACCCATCGCCGTTTATAGTAATTGCTATATTTTCGGTAGGAAACGTCGTAATTTGAAACTGAAAATAGGTGCAGAAAGTCAGAAATCGGCTCAAAAATCACGCTCAGGAGTCAAATTTTCGACATTTCAGACATTTTAAAAACTGCAGGGGGGTTTGGGCAAAATATGACCCATCGCCGTTTTCAGTAATTGGCATATGTTCGGTATAAAAAGTCGTAATATGAAACTGAAAATAGGTGCAGAGAGTCAGAATTCGGATAAAAAATCACTCTCAGGAGTCAAATTTCCGACATTTCAGACATTTTGAAAACTGCAGGGGGGTTTGGGCAAAATATGACCCATCGCTGTTTTCAGTAAATGGAATATTTTCCATATGAAACGTCGTAATTTGAAACTGAAAATAGGAGCAGAGAGTCCGAATTCGGCTAAAAAATCACGCTCAGGAGTCAAATTTCCGACATTTCAGACATTTTGAAAACTGCAGAGGGTTTGGGCAAAATATGACCCATCGCCGTTTTCAGTAATTGGCATATTTTCGGTATAAAAAGTCCTAATTTGAAACTGAAAATAGGTGCAGAGAGTCAGAATTCGGATAAAAAAACACGCTCAGGAATGAAATTTCCGACATTTCAGACATTTTGAAAACTGCAGGGGGGGTTTGGGTCAAAATATGACTATCGCCGTTTATAGTAATT
The DNA here is from genome assembly GCF_040958095.1 of Procambarus clarkii. Classification (NCBI taxonomy): domain Eukaryota; kingdom Metazoa; phylum Arthropoda; class Malacostraca; order Decapoda; family Cambaridae; genus Procambarus; species Procambarus clarkii. Next base: position 6,399,699 of record NC_091224.1, read on the forward strand.
GGCATATTTTCGGTAGGAAACATCGTAATTTGAAACTGAAAATAGGTGCAGAAAGTCAGAATTCGGCTCAAAAATTACGCTCAGGAGTCAAATTTTCGACATTTCAGACATTTTAAAAACTGCAGGGGGGTTTGGGCAAAATATGACCCATCGCCGTTTTCAGTAATTGGCATATTTTCGGTATAAAAAGTCGTAATTTGAAACTGAAAATAGGTGCAGAGAGTCAGAATTCGGCTCGAAAATCACGCTCAGGAGTCAAATTTCCGACATTTCAGACATTTTGAAAACTGCAGAGGGTTTGGGCAAAATATGACCCATCGCCGTTTTCAGTAATTGGCATATTTTCGGTATAAAAAGTCCTAATTTGAAACTGAAAATAGGTGCAGAGAGTCAGAATTCGGATAAAAAAACACGCTCAGGAATGAAATTTCCGACATTTCAGACATTTTGAAAACTGCAGGGGGGGTTTGGGTCAAAATATGACTATCGCCGTTTATAGTAATTGGCATATTTTCGGTAGGAAACGTCGTAATTTGAAACTGAAAATAGGTGCAGAAAGTCAGAATTCGGCTCAAAAATCACGCTCAGGAGTCAAATTTTCGACATTTCAGACATTTTAAAAACTGCAGGGGGGTTTGGGCAAAATATGACCCATCGCCGTTTTCAGTAATTGGCATATTTTCGGTATAAAAAGTCGTAATTTGAAACTGAAAATAGGTGCAGAGAGTCAGAATTCGGCTCGAAAATCACGCTCAGGAGTCAAATTTCCGACATTTCAGACATTTTGAAAACTGCAGGGGGGTTTGGGCAAAATATGACCCATCGCCGTTTATAGTAATTGCTATATTTTCGGTAGGAAACGTCGTAATTTGAAACTGAAAATAGGTGCAGAAAGTCAGAAATCGGCTCAAAAATCACGCTCAGGAGTCAAATTTTCGACATTTCAGACATTTTAATAACTGCAGGGGGGGTTTGGGCAAAATATGACCCATCGCCGTTTTCAGTAATTGGAATATTTTCGGTATAAAAAGTCGTAATTTGAAACTGAAAATAGGTGCAGAGAGTCAGAATTCGGCTCAAAAATCACGCTCAGGAGTCAAATTTCCGACATTTCAGACATTTTGAAAACTGCAGGGGGGTTTGGGCAAAATATGACTCATCGCCGTTTTCAGTAATTGGCATATTTTCGGTATAAAAAGTCGTAATTTGAAACTGAAATTAGGTGCAGAGAGTCAGAATTCAGATAAAACATCACGCTCAGGAGTCAAATTTCCGAAATTTCAGACATTTTGAAAACTGCAGGGGGTTTGGGCAAAATATGACCCATCGCCGTTTTCAGTAATTGGCATATTTTCGGTATGAAACGACGTAATTTGAAACTGAAAATAGGTGCAGAGAGTCAGAATTCGGCTCAAAAATCACGCTCAGGAGTCAAATTTCCGACATTTGAGGCATTTTGAAAACTGCAGGGGGGTTTGGGCAAAATATGACCCATCGCTGTTTTCAGTAATTGGAATATTTTCGGTATGAAACGTCGTAATTTGAAACTGAAAATAGGTGCAGAGAGTCCGAATTCGGCTAAAAAATCACGCTCAGGAGTCAAATTTCCGACATTTCAGACATTTTGAAAACTGCAGGGGGTTTGGGCAAAATATGACTCATCGCCGTTTTCAGTAATTGGCATATTTTCGGTATAAAAAGTCGTAATTTGAAACTGAAAATAGGTGCAGAGAGTCAGAATTCGGATAAAAAATCGCGATCAGGAGTCAAATTTCCGACATTTCAGACATTTTAAAAACTGCAGGGGGGTTTGGGCAAAATATGACCCATCGCCGTTTTCAGTAATTGGCATATTTTCGGTATAAAAAGTCGTAATTTGAAACTGAAAATAAGTGCAGAGAGTCAGAATTCGGCTCGAAAATCACGCTCAGGAGTCAAATTTCCGACATTTCAGACATTTTGAAAACTACAGGGGGGTTTGGGCAAAATATGACCCATCGCCGTTTATAGTAATTGCTATATTTTCGGTAGGAAACGTCGTAATTTGAAACTGAAAATAGGTGCAGAAAGTCAGAAATCGGCTCAAAAATCACGCTCAGGAGTCAAATTTTCGACATTTCAGACATTTTAAAAACTGCAGGGGGGTTTGGGCAAAATATGACCCATCGCCGTTTTCAGTAATTGGCATATGTTCGGTATAAAAAGTCGTAATATGAAACTGAAAATAGGTGCAGAGAGTCAGAATTCGGATAAAAAATCACTCTCAGGAGTCAAATTTCCGACATTTCAGACATTTTGAAAACTGCAGGGGGGTTTGGGCAAAATATGACCCATCGCTGTTTTCAGTAAATGGAATATTTTCCATATGAAACGTCGTAATTTGAAACTGAAAATAGGTGCAGAGAGTCAGAATTCGGCTAAAAAATCACGCTCAGGAGTCAAATTTCCGACATTTCAGACATTTTGAAAACTGCAGAGGGTTTGGGCAAAATATGACCCATCGCCGTTTTCAGTAATTGGCATATTTTCGGTATAAAAAGTCCTAATTTGAAACTGAAAATAGGTGCAGAGAGTCAGAATTCGGCTCGAAAATCACGCTCAGGAGTCAAATTTCCGACATTTCAGACATTTTGAAAACTGCAGGGGGGTTTGGGCAAAATATGACCCATCGCCGTTTATAGTAATTGCTATATTTTCGGTAGGAAACGTCGTAATTTGAAACTGAAAATAGGTGCAGAAAGTCAGAAATCGGCTCAAAAATCACGCTCAGGAGTCAAATTTTCGACATTTCAGACATTTTAAAAACTGCAGGGGGGTTTGGGCAAAATATGACCCATCGCCGTTTTCAGTAATTGGCATATGTTCGGTATAAAAAGTCGTAATATGAAACTGAAAATAGGTGCAGAGAGTCAGAATTCGGATAAAAAATCACTCTCAGGAGTCAAATTTCCGACATTTCAGACATTTTGAAAACTGCAGGGGGGTTTGGGCAAAATATGACCCATCGCTGTTTTCAGTAAATGGAATATTTTCCATATGAAACGTCGTAATTTGAAACTGAAAATAGGAGCAGAGAGTCCGAATTCGGCTAAAAAATCACGCTCAGGAGTCAAATTTCCGACATTTCAGACATTTTGAAAACTGCAGAGGGTTTGGGCAAAATATGACCCATCGCCGTTTTCAGTAATTGGCATATTTTCGGTATAAAAAGTCCTAATTTGAAACTGAAAATAGGTGCAGAGAGTCAGAATTCGGATAAAAAAACACGCTCAGGAATGAAATTTCCGACATTTCAGACATTTTGAAAACTGCAGGGGGGGTTTGGGTCAAAATATGACTATCGCCGTTTATAGTAATTGGCATATTTTCGGTAGGAAACATCGTAATTTGAAACTGAAAATAGGTGCAGAAAGTCAGAATTCGGCTCAAAAATTACGCTCAGGAGTCAAATTTTCGACATTTCAGACATTTTAAAAACTGCAGGGGGGTTTGGGCAAAATATGACCCATCGCCGTTTTCAGTAATTGGCATATTTTCGGTATAAAAAGTCGTAATTTGAAACTGAAAATAGGTGCAGAGAGTCAGAATTCGGCTCGAAAATCACGCTCAGGAGTCAAATTTCCGACATTTCAGACATTTTGAAAACTGCAGAGGGTTTGGGCAAAATATGACCCATCGCCGTTTTCAGTAATTGGCATATTTTCGGTATAAAAAGTCCTAATTTGAAACTGAAAATAGGTGCAGAGAGTCAGAATTCGGATAAAAAAACACGCTCAGGAATGAAATTTCCGACATTTCAGACATTTTGAAAACTGCAGGGGGGGTTTGGGTCAAAATATGACTATCGCCGTTTATAGTAATTGGCATATTTTCGGTAGGAAACGTCGTAATTTGAAACTGAAAATAGGTGCAGAAAGTCAGAATTCGGCTCAAAAATCACGCTCAGGAGTCAAATTTTCGACATTTCAGACATTTTAAAAACTGCAGGGGGGTTTGGGCAAAATATGACCCATCGCCGTTTTCAGTAATTGGCATATTTTCGGTATAAAAAGTCGTAATTTGAAACTGAAAATAGGTGCAGAGAGTCAGAATTCGGCTCGAAAATCACGCTCAGGAGTCAAATTTCCGACATTTCAGACATTTTGAAAACTGCAGGGGGGTTTGGGCAAAATATGACCCATCGCCGTTTATAGTAATTGCTATATTTTCGGTAGGAAACGTCGTAATTTGAAACTGAAAATAGGTGCAGAAAGTCAGAAATCGGCTCAAAAATCACGCTCAGGAGTCAAATTTTCGACATTTCAGACATTTTAATAACTGCAGGGGGGGTTTGGGCAAAATATGACCCATCGCCGTTTTCAGTAATTGGAATATTTTCGGTATAAAAAGTCGTAATTTGAAACTGAAAATAGGTGCAGAGAGTCAGAATTCGGCTCAAAAATCACGCTCAGGAGTCAAATTTCCGACATTTCAGACATTTTGAAAACTGCAGGGGGGTTTGGGCAAAATATGACTCATCGCCGTTTTCAGTAATTGGCATATTTTCGGTATAAAAAGTCGTAATTTGAAACTGAAATTAGGTGCAGAGAGTCAGAATTCAGATAAAACATCACGCTCAGGAGTCAAATTTCCGAAATTTCAGACATTTTGAAAACTGCAGGGGGTTTGGGCAAAATATGACCCATCGCCGTTTTCAGTAATTGGCATATTTTCGGTATGAAACGACGTAATTTGAAACTGAAAATAGGTGCAGAGAGTCAGAATTCGGCTCAAAAATCACGCTCAGGAGTCAAATTTCCGACATTTGAGGCATTTTGAAAACTGCAGGGGGGTTTGGGCAAAATATGACCCATCGCTGTTTTCAGTAATTGGAATATTTTCGGTATGAAACGTCGTAATTTGAAACTGAAAATAGGTGCAGAGAGTCCGAATTCGGCTAAAAAATCACGCTCAGGAGTCAAATTTCCGACATTTCAGACATTTTGAAAACTGCAGGGGGTTTGGGCAAAATATGACTCATCGCCGTTTTCAGTAATTGGCATATTTTCGGTATAAAAAGTCGTAATTTGAAACTGAAAATAGGTGCAGAGAGTCAGAATTCGGATAAAAAATCGCGATCAGGAGTCAAATTTCCGACATTTCAGACATTTTGAAAACTTCATGGGGGTTAAGGCAAAATATGACCCATCGCCGTTCATAGTAATTGGCATATTTTCGGTAGGAAACGTCGTAATTTGAAACTGAAAATAGGTGCAGAAAGTCAAAATTCGGCTCAAAGATCACGCTCCGGAGTCAAATTTTCGACATTTCAGACATTTTAAAAACTGCAGGGGGGTTTGGGCAAAATATGACCCATCGCCGTTTTCAGTAATTGGCATATTTTCGGTATAAAAAGTCGTAATTCGAAACTGAAAATAGGTGCAGAGAGTCAGAATTCGGCTCGAAAATCACGCTCAGGAGTCAAATTTCCGACATTTCAGATATTTTGAAAACTGCAGGGGGGTTTGGGCAAAATATGACCAATCGCCGTTTTCAGTAATTGGCATATGTTCGGTATAAAAAGTCGTAATATGAAACTGAAAATAGGTGCAGAGAGTCAGAATTCGGATAAAAAATCACTCTCAGGAGTCAAATTTCCGACATTTCAGACATTTTGAAAACTGCAGGGGGGTTTGGGCAAAATATGACCCATCGCTGTTTTCAGTAAATGGAATATTTTCCATATGAAACGTCGTAATTTGAAACTGAAAATAGGTGCAGAGAGTCCGAATTCGGCTAAAAAATCACGCTCAGGAGTCAAATTTCCGACATTTCAGACATTTTGAAAACTGCAGAGGGTTTGGGCAAAATATGACCCATCGCCGTTTTCAGTAATTGGCATATTTTCGGTATAAAAAGTCCTAATTTGAAACTGAAAATAGGTGCAGAGAGTCAGAATTCGGATAAAAAAAACACGCTCAGGAATCAAATTTCCGACATTTCAGACATTTTGAAAACTGCAGGGGGGGTTTGGGCAAAATATGACTATCGCCGTTTATAGTAATTGGCATATTTTCGGTAGGAAACGTAATTTGAAACTGAAAATAGGTGCAGAAAGTCAGAATTCGGCTCAAAAATCACGCTCAGGAGTCAAATTTTCGACATTTCAGACATTTTAAAAACTGCAGGGGGGTTTGGGCAAAATATGACCCATCGCCGTTTTCAGTAATTGGCATATTTTCGGTATAAAAAGTCGTAATTTGAAACTGAAAATAGGTGCAGAGAGTCAGAATTCGGCTCGAAAATCACGCTCAGGAGTCAAATTTCCGACATTTCAGACATTTTGAAAACTGCAGGGGGGTTTGGGCAAAATATGACCCATCGCCGTTTTCAGTAATTGGCATATTTTCGGTATGAAACGTCGTAATTTGAAACTGAAAATAGGTGCAGAGAGTCAGAATTCGGCTCAAAAATCACGCTCAGGAGTCAAACTTCCGACATTTCAGACATTTTGAAAACTGCAGGGGGGTTTGGGCAAAATATGACCCATCGCCGTTTTCAGTAATTAGCATATTTTCGGTATGAAACGTGGTAATTTGAAATTGAAAATAGATGCAGAGAGTCAGAATTCGGCTCAAAAATCAAGGTCAGGAGTCAAATTTCCGACATTTCAGACATTTTAAAAACTGCATGGAGGTTTGGGCAAAATATGACCCATCGCCGTTTTCAGTAATTGGCATATTTTCGGTATGAAACGTCGTAATTTGAAACTGAAAATAGGTGCAGAGAGTCCGAATTCGGCTAAAAAATCACGCTCAGGAGTCAAATTTCCGACATTTCAGACATTTTGAAAACTGCAGGGGGTTTGGGCAAAATATGACCCATCGCCGTTTTCAGTAATTGGCATATTTTCGGTATAAAAAGTCCTATTTTGAAACTGAAAATAGGTGCAGAAAGTCAGAATTGGGATAAAAAAACACGCTCAGGAGTCAAATTTCCGACATTTCAGACATTTTGAAAACTGAAGGGGGGTTTGGGCAAAATATGACCCATCGCCGTTTATAGTAATTGGCATATTTTCGGTAGGAAACGTCGTAATTTGAAACTGAAAATAGGTGCAGAAAGTCAGAAATCGGCTCAAAAATCACGCTCAGGAGTAAAATTTTCGACATTTCAGACATTTTAATAACTGCAGGGGGGGTTTGGGCAAAATATGACCCATCGCCGTTTTCAGTAATTGGAATATTTTCGGTATAAAAAGTCGTAATTTGAAACTGAAAATAGGTGCAGAGAGTCAGAATTCGGCTCAAAAATCACGCTCAGGAGTCAAATTTCCGACATTTCAGACATTTTGAAAACTGCAGGGGGGTTTGGGCAAAATATGTCTCATCGCCGTTTTCAGTAATTGGCATATTTTCGGTATAAAAAGTCGTAATTTGAAACTGAAATTAGGTGCAGAGAGTCAGAATTCAGATAAAACATCACGCTCAGGAGTCAAATTTCCGAAATTTCAGACATTTTGAAAACTGCAGGGGGTTTGGGCAAAATATGACCCATCGCCGTTTTCAGTAATTGGCATATTTTCGGTATGAAACGACGTAATTTGAAACTGAAAATAGGTGCAGAGAGTCAGAATTCGGCTCAAAAATCACGCTCAGGAGTCAAATTTCCGACATTTGAGGCATTTTGAAAACTGCAGGGGGGTTTGGGCAAAATATGACCCATCGCTGTTTTCAGTAATTGGAATATTTTCGGTATGAAACGTCGTAATTTGAAACTGAAAATAGGTGCAGAGAGTCCGAATTCGGCTAAAAAATCACGCTCAGGAGTCAAATTTCCGACATTTCAGACATTTTGAAAACTGCAGGGGGTTTGGGCAAAATATGACTCATCGCCGTTTTCAGTAATTGGCATATTTTCGGTATAAAAAGTCGTAATTTGAAACTGAAAATAGGTGCAGAGAGTCAGAATTCGGATAAAAAATCGCGATCAGGAGTCAAATTTCCGACATTTCAGACATTTTGAAAACTTCATGGGGGTTAAGGCAAAATATGACCCATCGCCGTTCATAGTAATTGGCATATTTTCGGTAGGAAACGTCGTAATTTGAAACTGAAAATAGGTGCAGAAAGTCAAAATTCGGCTCAAAGATCACGCTCCGGAGTCAAATTTTCGACATTTCAGACATTTTAAAAACTGCAGGGGGGTTTGGGCAAAATATGACCCATCGCCGTTTTCAGTAATTGGCATATTTTCGGTATGAAACGTCGTAATTTGAAACTGAAAATAGGTGCAGAGAGTCAGAATTCGGCTCAAAAATCACGCTCAGGAGTCAAACTTCCGACATTTCAGACATTTTGAAAACTGCAGGGGGGTTTGGGCAAAATATGACCCATCGCCGTTTTCAGTAATTAGCATATTTTCGGTATGAAACGTGGTAATTTGAAATTGAAAATAGATGCAGAGAGTCAGAATTCGGCTCAAAAATCAAGGTCAGGAGTCAAATTTCCGACATTTCAGACATTTTAAAAACTGCATGGAGGTTTGGGCAAAATATGACCCATCGCCGTTTTCAGTAATTGGCATATTTTCGGTATGAAACGTCGTAATTTGAAACTGAAAATAGGTGCAGAGAGACCGAATTCGGCTAAAAAATCACGCTCAGGAGTCAAATTTCCGACATTTCAGACATTTTGAAAACTGCAGGGGGTTTGGGCAAAATATGACCCATCGCCGTTTTCAGTAATTGGCATATTTTCGGTATAAAAAGTCCTATTTTGAAACTGAAAATAGGTGCAGAGAGTCAGAATTGGGATAAAAAAACACGCTCAGGAGTCAAATTTCCGACATTTCAGACATTTTGAAAACTGAAGGGGGGTTTGGGCAAAATATGACCCATCGCCGTTTATAGTAATTGGCATATTTTCGGTAGGAAACGTCGTAATTTGAAACTGAAAATAGGTGCAGAAAGTCAGAAATCGGCTCAAAAATCACGCTCAGGAGTCAAATTTTCGACATTTCAGACATTTTAATAACTGCAGGGGGGGTTTGGGCAAAATATGACCCATCGCCGTTTTCAGTAATTGGAATATTTTCGGTATAAAAAGTCGTAATTTGAAACTGAAAATAGGTGCAGAGAGTCAGAATTCGGCTCAAAAATCACGCTCAGGAGTCAAATTTCCGACATTTCAGACATTTTGAAAACTGCAGGGGGGTTTGGGCAAAATATGACTCATCGCCGTTTTCAGTAATTGGCATATTTTCGGTATAAAAAGTCGTAATTTGAAACTGAAATTAGGTGCAGAGAGTCAGAATTCAGATAAAACATCACGCTCAGGAGTCAAATTTCCGAAATTTCAGACATTTTGAAAACTGCAGGGGGTTTGGGCAAAATATGACCCATCGCCGTTTTCAGTAATTGGCATATTTTCGGTATGAAACGACGTAATTTGAAACTGAAAATAGGTGCAGAGAGTCAGAATTCGGCTCAAAAATCACGCTCAGGAGTCAAATTTCCGACATTTGAGGCATTTTGAAAACTGCAGGGGGGTTTGGGCAAAATATGACCCATCGCTGTTTTCAGTAATTGGAATATTTTCGGTATGAAACGTCGTAATTTGAAACTGAAAATAGGTGCAGAGAGTCCGAATTCGGCTAAAAAATCACGCTCAGGAGTCAAATTTCCGACATTTCAGACATTTTGAAAACTGCAGGGGGTTTGGGCAAAATATGACTCATCGCCGTTTTCAGTAATTGGCATATTTTCGGTATAAAAAGTCGTAATTTGAAACTGAAAATAGGTGCAGAGAGTCAGAATTCGGATAAAAAATCGCGATCAGGAGTCAAATTTCCGACATTTCAGACATTTTGAAAACTTCATGGGGGTTAAGGCAAAATATGACCCATCGCCGTTCATAGTAATTGGCAAATTTTCGGTAGGAAACGTCGTAATTTGAAACTGAAAATAGGTGCAGAAAGTCAAAATTCGGCTCAAAGATCACGCTCCGGAGTCAAATTTTCGACATTTCAGACATTTTAAAAACTGCAGGGGGGTTTGGGCAAAATATGACCCATCGCCGTTTTCAGTAATTGGCATATTTTCGGTATAAAAAGTCGTAATTTGAAACTGAAAATAGGTGCAGAGAGTCAGAATTCGGCTCGAAAATCACGCTCAGGAGTCAAATTTCCGACATTTCAGATATTTTGAAAACTGCAGGGGGGTTTGGGCAAAATATGACCAATCGCCGTTTTCAGTAATTGGCATATGTTCGGTATAAAAAGTCGTAATATGAAACTGAAAATAGGTGCAGAGAGTCAGAATTCGGATAAAAAATCACTCTCAGGAGTCAAATTTCCGACATTTCAGACATTTTGAAAACTGCAGGGGGGTTTGGGCAAAATATGACCCATCGCTGTTTTCAGTAAATGGAATATTTTCCATATGAAACGTCGTAATTTGAAACTGAAAATAGGTGCAGAGAGTCCGAATTCGGCTAAAAAATCACGCTCAGGAGTCAAATTTCCGACATTTCAGACATTTTGAAAACTGCAGAGGGTTTGGGCAAAATATGACCCATCGCCGTTTTCAGTAATTGGCATATTTTCGGTATAAAAAGTCCTAATTTGAAACTGAAAATAGGTGCAGAGAGTCAGAATTCGGATAAAAAAAACACGCTCAGGAATCAAATTTCCGACATTTCAGACATTTTGAAAACTGCAGGGGGGGTTTGGGCAAAATATGACTATCGCCGTTTATAGTAATTGGCATATTTTCGGTAGGAAACGTAATTTGAAACTGAAAATAGGTGCAGAAAGTCAGAATTCGGCTCAAAAATCACGCTCAGGAGTCAAATTTTCGACATTTCAGACATTTTAAAAACTGCAGGGGGGTTTGGGCAAAATATGACCCATCGCCGTTTTCAGTAATTGGCATATTTTCGGTATAAAAAGTCGTAATTTGAAACTGAAAATAGGTGCAGAGAGTCAGAATTCGGCTCGAAAATCACGCTCAGGAGTCAAATTTCCGACATTTCAGACATTTTGAAAACTGCAGGGGGGTTTGGGCAAAATATGACCCATCGCCGTTTTCAGTAATTGGCATATTTTCGGTATGAAACGTCGTAATTTGAAACTGAAAATAGGTGCAGAGAGTCAGAATTCGGCTCAAAAATCACGCTCAGGAGTCAAACTTCCGACATTTCAGACATTTTGAAAACTGCAGGGGGGTTTGGGCAAAATATGACCCATCGCCGTTTTCAGTAATTAGCATATTTTCGGTATGAAACGTGGTAATTTGAAATTGAAAATAGATGCAGAGAGTCAGAATTCGGCTCAAAAATCAAGGTCAGGAGTCAAATTTCCGACATTTCAGACATTTTAAAAACTGCATGGAGGTTTGGGCAAAATATGACCCATCGCCGTTTTCAGTAATTGGCATATTTTCGGTATGAAACGTCGTAATTTGAAACTGAAAATAGGTGCAGAGAGTCCGAATTCGGCTAAAAAATCACGCTCAGGAGTCAAATTTCCGACATTTCAGACATTTTGAAAACTGCAGGGGGTTTGGGCAAAATATGACCCATCGCCGTTTTCAGTAATTGGCATATTTTCGGTATAAAAAGTCCTATTTTGAAACTGAAAATAGGTGCAGAGAGTCAGAATTGGGATAAAAAAACACGCTCAGGAGTCAAATTTCCGACATTTCAGACATTTTGAAAACTGAAGGGGGGTTTGGGCAAAATATGACCCATCGCCGTTTATAGTAATTGGCATATTTTCGGTAGGAAACGTCGTAATTTGAAACTGAAAATAGGTGCAGAAAGTCAGAATTCGGCTCAAAAATCACGCTCAGGAGTCAAATTTTCGACATTTCAGACATTTTAAAAACTGCAGGGGGGTTTGGGCAAAATATGACCCATCGCCGTTTTCAGTAATTGGCATATTTTCGGTATAAAAAGTCGTAATTTGAAACTGAAAATAGGTGCAGAGAGTCAGAATTCGGCTCAAAAATCACGCTCAGGAGTCAAATTTCCGACATTTTAGACATTTTGAAAACTGCAGGGGGGTTTGGGCAAAATATGACCCATCGCCGTTTTCAGTAATTGGCATATGTTCGGTATAAAAAGTCGTAATATGAAACTGAAAATAGGTGCAGAGAGTCAGAATTCGGCTCGAAAATCACGCTCAGGAGTCAAATTTCCGACATTTCAGACATTTTGAAAACTGCAGGGGGGTTTGGGCAAAATATGACCCATCGCCGTTTATAGTAATTGCTATATTTTCGGTAGGAAACGTCGTAATTTGAAACTGAAAATAGGTGCAGAAAGTCAGAAATCGGCTCAAAAATCACGCTCAGGAGTCAAATTTTCGACATTTCAGACATTTTAAAAACTGCAGGGGGGTTTGGGCAAAATATGACCCATCGCCGTTTTCAGTAATTGGCATATGTTCGGTATAAAAAGTCGTAATATGAAACTGAAAATAGGTGCAGAGAGTCAGAATTCGGATAAAAAATCACTCTCAGGAGTCAAATTTCCGACATTTCAGACATATTGAAAACTGCAGGGGGGTTTGGGCAAAATATGACCCATCGCTGTTTTCAGTAAATGGAATATTTTCCATATGAAACGTCGTAATTTGAAACTGAAAATAGGTGCAGAGAGTCCGAATTCGGCTAAAAAATCACGCTCAGGAGTCAAATTTCCGACATTTCAGACATTTTGAAAACTGCAGAGGGTTTGGGCAAAATATGACCCATCGCCGTTTTCAGTAATTGGCATATTTTCGGTATAAAAAGTCCTAATTTGAAACTGAAAATAGGTGCAGAGAGTCAGAATTCGGATAAAAAAACACGCTCAGAAATGAAATTTCCGACATTTCAGACATTTTGAAAACTGCAGGGGGGGTTTGGGTCAAAATATGACTATCGCCGTTTATAGTAATTGGCATATTTTCGGTAGGAAACGTCGTAATTTGAAACTGAAAATAGGTGCAGAAATTCAGAATTCGGCTCAAAAATCACGCTCAGGAGTCAAATTTTCGACATTTCAGACATTTTAAAAACTGCAGGGGGGGTTTGGGCAAAATATGACCCATCGCCGTTTTCAGTAATTGGCATATTTTCGGTATAAAAAGTCGTAATTTGAAACTGAAAATAGGTGCAGAGAGTCAGAATTCGGCTCGAAAATCACGCTCAGGAGTCAAATTTCCGACATTTCAGACATTTTGAAAACTGCAGGGGGGTTTGAGCAAAATATGACCCATCCCCGTTTATAGTAATTGCTATATTTTCGGTAGGAAACGTCGTAATTTGAAACTGAAAATAGGTGCAGAAAGTCAGAAATCGGCTCAAAAATCACGCTCAGGAGTCAAATTTTCGACATTTCAGACATTTTAAAAACTGCAGGGGGGTTTGGGCAAAATATGACCCATCGCCGTTTTCAGTAATTGGCATATTTTCGATATAAAAAGTCGTAATTTGAAACTGAAAATAGGTGCAGAGAGTCAGAATTCGGCCCAAAAATCACGCTCAGGAGTCAAATTTCCGACATTTCAGACATTTTGAAAACTGCAGGGGGGTTTGGGCAAAATATGACCCATCGCTGTTTTCAGTAATTGGAATATTTTCGGTATGAAACGTCGTAATTTGAAACTGAAAATAGGTGCAGAGAGTCCGAATTCGGCTAAAAAATCACGCTCAGGAGTCAAATTTCCGACATTTCAGACATTTTGAAAACTGCAGGGGGTTTGGGCAAAATATGACCCATCGCCGTTTTCAGTGATTGGCATATTTTCGGTATAAAAAGTCCTAATTTGAAACTGAAAATAGGTGCAGAGAGTCAGAATTGGGATAAAAAAACACGCTCAGGAGTCAAATTTCCGACATTTCAGACATTTTGAAAACTGAAGGGGGGTTTGGGCAAAATATGACCCATCGCCGTTTATAGTAATTGGCATATTTTCGGTAGGAAACGTCGTAATTTGAAACTGAAAATAGGTGCAGAAAGTCAGAATTCGACTCAAAAATCACGCTCAGGAGTCAAATTTTCGACATTTCAGACATTTTAAAAACTGCAGGGGGGTTTGAGCAAAATATGACCCATCGCCGTTTTCAGTAATTGGCATATTTTCGGTATAAAAAGTCGTAATTTGAAACTGAAAATAGGTGCAGAGAGTCAGAATTCGGCTCAAAAATCACGCTCAGGAGTCAAATTTCCGACATTTTAGACATTTTGAAAACTGCAGGGGGGTTTGGACAAAATATGACACATCGCCGTTTTCAGTAATTGGCATATTTTCGGTATAAAAAGGCGTAATTTGAAACTGAAATTAGGTGCAGAGAGTCAGAATTCAGATAAAACATCACGCTCAGGAGTCAAATTTCCGACATTTCAGACATTTTGAAAACTGCAGGGGGGGTTTGGGCAAAATATGACCCATCGCCGTTTTCAGTAATTAACATATTTTCGGTATGAAACGACGTAATTTGAAACTGAAAATAGGTGCAGAGAGTCAGAATTCGGCTCAAAAATCACGCTCAGGAGTCAAATTTCCGACATTTCAGACATTTTGAAAACTGCAGGAGGGTTTGGGCAAAATATGACCCATCGCTGTTTTCAGTAATTGGAATATTTTCGGTATGAAACGTCGTAATTTGAAACTGAAAATAGGTGCAGAGAGTCCGAATTCGGTTAAAAAATCACGCTCAGGAGTCAAATTTCCGACATTTCAGACATTTTGAAAACTGCAGGGGGTTTGGGCAAAATATGACCCATCGCCGTTTTCAGTAATTGGCATATTTTCGGTATAAAAAGTCGTAATTTGAAACTGAAAATAGGTGCAGAGAGTCAGAATTCGGCTCGAAAATCACGCTCAGGAGTCAAATTTCCGACATTTCAGACATTTTGAAAACTGCAGGGGGGTTTGGGCAAAATATGACCAATCGCCGTTTTCAGTAATTGGCATATGTTCGGTATAAAAAGTCGTAATATGAAACTGAAAATAGGTGCAGAGAGTCAGAATTCGGATAAAAAATCACTCTCAGGAGTCAAATTTCCGAAATTTCAGACATTTTGAAAACTGCAGGGGGGTTTGGGCAAAATATGACACATCGCTGTTTTCAGTAAATGGAATATTTTCCATATGAAACGTCGTAATTTGAAACTGAAAATAGGTGCAGAGAGTCCGAATTCGGCTAAAAAATCACGCTCAGGAGTCAAATTTCCGACATTTCAGACATTTTGAAAACTGCAGAGGGTTTGGGCAAAATATGACCCATCGCCGTTTTCAGTAATTGGCATATTTTCGGTATAAAAAGTCCTAATTTGAAACTGAAAATAGGTGCAGAGAGTCAGAATTCGGATAAAAAAAACACGCTCAGGAATCAAATTTCCGACATTTCAGACATTTTGAAAACTGCAGGGAGGGTTTGGGCAAAATATGACTATCGCCGTTTATAGTAATTGGCATATTTTCGGTAGGAAACGTCGTAATTTGAAACTGAAAATAGGTGCAGAAAGTCAGAATTCGGCTCAAAAATCACGCTCAGGAGTCAAATTTTCGACATTTCAGACATTTTAAAAACTGCAGGGGGGTTTGGGCAAAATATGACCCATCGCCGTTTTCAGTAATTGGCATATTTTCGGTATAAAAAGTCGTAATTTGAAACTGAAAATAGGTGCAGAGAGTCAGAATTCGGCTCGAAAATCACTCTCAGGAGTCAAATTTCCGACATTTCAGACATTTTGAAAACTGCAGGGGGGTTTGAGCAAAATATGACCCATCGCCGTTTTCAGTAATTGGCATATTTTCGGTATGAAACGTCGTAATTTGAAACTGAAAATAGGTGCAGAGAGTCAGAATTCGGCTCAAAAATCACGCTCAGGAGTCAAACTTCCGACATTTCAGACATTTTGAAAACTGCAGGGGGGTTTGGGCAAAATATGACCCATCGCCGTTTTCAGTAATTAGCATATTTTCGGTATGAAACGTGGTAATTTGAAATTGAAAACAGATGCAGAGAGTCAGAATTCGGCTCAGAAATCAAGGGCAGGAGTCAAATTTCCGACATTTCAGACATTTTAAAAACTGCATGGAGGTTTGGGCAAAATATGACCCATCGCCGTTTTCAGTAATTGGCATATTTTCGGTATGAAACGTCGTAATTTGAAACTGAAAATAGGTGCAGAGAGTCCAAATTCGGCTAAAAAATCACGCTCAGGAGTCAAATTTTCGACATTTCAGACATTTTGAAAACTGCAGGGGGTTTGGGCAAAATATGACCCATCGCCGTTTTCAGTAATTGGCATATTTTCGGTATAAAAAGTCCTAATTTGAAACTGAAAATCGGTGCAGAGAGTCAGAATTGGGATAAAAAACACGCTCAAGAGTCAAATTTCCGACATTTCAGACATTTTGAAAACTGAAGGGGGGTTTGGGCAAAATATGACCCATCGCCGTTTATAGTAATTGGCATATTTTCGGTAGGAAACGTCGTAATTTGAAACTGAAAATAGGTGCAGAAAGTCAGAATTCGGCTCAAAAATCACGCTCAGGAGTCAAATTTTCGACATTTCAGACTTTTTAAAAACTGCAGGGGGGTTTGGGCAAAATATGACCCATCGCCGTTTTCAGTAATTGGCATATTTTCGGTATAAAAAGTCGTAATTTGAAACTGAAAATAAGTGCAGAGAGTCAGAATTCGGCTCAAAAATCACGCTCAGGAGTCAAATTTCCGACATTTCAGACATTTTGAAAACTGCAGGGGGGTTTGGACAAAATATGACACATCGCCGTTTTCAGTAATTGGCATATTTTCGGTATAAAAAGTCGTAATTTGAAACTGAAATTAGGTGCAGAGAGTCAGAATTCAGATAAAACATCACGCTCAGGAGTCAAATTTCCGACATTTCAGACATTTTGAAAACTGCAGGGGGGGTTTGGGAAAAATATGACCCATCGCCGTTTTAAGTAATTAACATATTTTCGGTATGAAACGACGTAATTTGAAACTGAAAATAGGTGCAGAGAGTCAGAATTCGGCTCAAAAATCACGCTCAGGAGTCAAATTTCCGACATTTCAGACATTTTGAAAACTGCAGGGGGGGTTTGGGCAAAATATGACCCATCGCTGTTTTCAGTAATTGGAATATTTTCGGTATGAAACGTCGTAATTTGAAACTGAAAATAGGTGCAGAGAGTCCGAATTCGGTTAAAAAATCACGCTCAGGAGTCAAATTTCCGACATTTCAGACATTTTGAAAACTGCAGGGGGTTTGGGCAAAATATGACCCATCGCCGTTTTCAGTAATTGGCATATTTTCGGTATAAAAAGTCGTAATTTGAAACTGAAAATAGGTGCAGAGAGTCAGAATTCGGCTCGAAAATCACGCTCAGGAGTCAAATTTCCGACATTTCAGACATTTTGAAAACTGCAGGGGGGTTTGGCAAAATATGACCCATCGCCGTTTTCAGTAATTGGCATATGTTCGGTATAAAAAGTCGTAATATGAAACTGAAAATAGGTGCAGAGAGTCAGAATTCGGATAAAAAATCACGCTCAGGAGTCAATTTTCCGACATTTCAGACATTTTGAAAACTGCAGGGGGGTTTGGGCAAAATATGACCCATCGCTGTTTTCAGTAAATGGAATATTTTCCATATGAAACGTCGTAATTTGAAACTGAAAATAGGTGCAGAGAGTCCGAATTCGGCTAAAAAATCACGCTCAGGAGTCAAATTTCCGACATTTCAGACATTTTGAAAACTGCAGGGGGTTTGGGCAAAATATGACCCATCGCCGTTTTCAGTAATTGGCATATTTTCGGTATAAAAAGTCGTAATTTGAAACTGAAAATAGGTGCAGAGAGTCAGAATTCGGATAAAAAAACACGCTCAGGAATCAAATTTCCGACATTTCAGACATTTTGAAAACTGCAGGGGGCGTTTGGGCAAAATATGACCCATCGCCGTTTATAGTAATTGGCATATTTTCGGTAGGAAACGTCGTAATTTGAAACTGAAAATAGGTGCAGAAAGTCAGAATTCGGCTCAAAAATCAGGCTCAGGAGTCAAATTTTCGACATTTCAGACATTTTAAAAACTGCAGGGGGGTTTGGGCAAAATATGACCCATAGCCGTTTTCAGTAATTGGCATATTTTCGGTATAAAAAGTCGTAATTTGAAACTGAAAATAGGTGCAGAGAGTCAGAATTCGGCTCGAAAATCACGCTCAGGAGTCAAATTTCCGACATTTCAGACATTTTGAAAACTGCAGGGGGGTTTGGGCAAAATATGACCCATCGCCGTTTTCAGTAATTGGCATATTTTCGGTATAAAACGTCGTAATTTGAAACTGAAAATAGGTGCAGAGAGTCAGAATTCGGCTCAAAAATCACGCTCAGGAGTCAAATTTCCGACATTTCAGACATTTTCAAAACTGCAGGGGGGTTTGGGCAAAATATGACCCATCGCCGTTTTCAGTAATTAGCATATTTTCGGTATGAAACGTGGTAATATGAAATTGAAAATAGATGCAGAGAGTCAGAATTCGGCTCAAAAATCAAGGTCAGGAGTCAAATTTCCGACATTTCAGACATTTCAAAAACTGCATGGAGGTTTGGGCAAAATATGACCCATCGCCGTTTTCAGTAATTGGCATATTTTCGGTATGAAACGACGTAATTTGAAACTGAAAATAGGTGCAGAGAGTCAGAATTCGCCTCAAAAATCACGCTCAGGAGTCAAATTTCCGACATTTCAGACATTTTGAAAACTGCAGGGGGGTTTGGGCAAAATATGACCCATCGCCGTTTTCAGTAATTGGCATATGTTCGGTATAAAAAGTCGTAATATGAAACTGAAAATAGGTGCAGAGAGTCAGAATTCGGATAAAAAATCATGCTCAGGAGTCAAATTTCCGACATTTCAGACATTTTGAAAACTGCAGGGGGGTTTGGGCAAAATATGACCCATCGCTGTTTTCAGTAAATGGAATATTTTCGATATGAAACGTCGTAATTTGAAACTGAAAATAGATGCAGAGAGTCCGAATTCGGCTAAAAAATCACGCTCAGGAGTCAAATTTCCGACATTTCAGACATTTTGAAAACTGCAGGGGGTTTGGGCAAAATATGACCCATCGCCGTTTTCAGTAATTGGCATATTTTCAGTATAAAAAGTCCTAATTTGAAACTGAAAATAGGTGCAGAGAGTCAGAATTCGGATAAAAAAACACGCTCAGGAGTCAAATTTCCGACATTTCAGACATTTTGAAAACTGCAGGGGGGTTTGGGCAAAATATGATTCATTGCCGTTTATAGTAATTGGCATATTTTCGGTAGGAAACGTCGTAATTTGAAACTGAAAATAGGTGCAGAAAGTCAGAATTCGACTCAAAAATCACGCTCAGGAGTCAAATTTTCGACATTTCAGACATTTTAAAATCTGCAGGGGGGTTTGGCCAAAATATGACCCATCGCCGTTTTCAGTAATTGGCATATTTTCGGTATAAAAAGTCGTAATTTGAAACTGAAAAAAGGTGCAGAATCAGAATTCGGCTCGAAAATCACGCTCAGGAGTCAAATTTCCGACATTTCAGACATTTTGAAAACTGCAGGGGGGTTTGGGCAAAATATGACCCATCGCCGTTTTCAGTAATTAGCATATTTTCGGTATGAAACGTGGTAATTTGAAATTGAAAATAGATGCAGAGAGTTAGAATTCGGCTCAAAAATCAAGGTCAGGAGTCAAATTTCCGACATTTCAGACATTTTAAAAACGGCATGGAGGTTTGGGCAAAATATGACCCATCGCCGTTTTCAGTAATTGGCATATTTTCGGTATGAAACGTCGTAATTTGAAACTGAAAATAGGTGCAGAGAGTCAGAATTCGCCTCAAAAATCACGCTCTGGAGTCAAATTTCCGACATTTCAGACATTTTGAAACTGCAGGGAGGTTTGGGCAAAATATGACCCATCGCCGTTTTCAGTAATTGGCATATTTTCGGTATGAAACTTCGTAATTTGAAACTGAAAATAGGTGCAGAGAATCAGAATTCGGCTCAAAAATCACGCTCAGGAGTCAAATTTCCGACATATCAGACATTTTGAAAACTGTAGGGGGGTTTGGGCAAAATATGACCCATCGTTGTATTCAGTAATTGACAAATTTTCGGTATAAAAAGTCGTAATATGAAACTGAAAATAGGTGCAGAGAGTCAGAATTCATATAAAAAATCCCGCTCAGGAGTCAAATTTCAGACATTTCAGACATTTTGAAAACTGCAGGGTCAATTTACTGAATTACAGTCCAATTACTGAAAACGGCGATGGGTCATATTTTGCCCAAACCCCCCTGCAGTTTTCAAAATGTCTGAAATGTGGGAAATTTTAATCCTGAGCGTGATTTTTTATCTGAATTCTGACTTTCTGCACCTAATTTCAGTTTCAAATTACGACTTTTTATACCGAAAATATGCCAATTACTGAAAACGGCGATGGGTCATATTTTGCTCAAACCCCCCTGCAGTTTTCAAAATGTCTGAAACGTCGGAAATTTGACTCCTGAGCTTGATTTTTGAGCAGAATTCTGACTCCCTGCACCTATTTTCAGTTTCAAATTACGACTTTTTATAAAGAAAATATGCCAATTACTGAAAACGGCGATGGGTCATATTTTGGCCAAACCCCCCTGCAGTTTTCAAAATGTCTGAAATGTCGGACATTTGACTCCTGAGCGTGATTTTTGAGCCGAATTCTGACTCTCTGCACCTATTTTCAGTTTCAAATTACGACGTTTTATACCGAAAATATGCCAATTACTGTAAACCGAGATGGGTCATATTTTGCGCAAACCCCCCTGCAGTTTTCAAAATGTCTGAAATGTCGGAAATTTGACTCCTGAGCGTGATTTTTGAGCCGAATTCTGACTCTCTGCACCTATTTTCAGTTTCAAATTACGACGTTTCATACCGAAAATATGCCAATTACTGTAAACGGCGATGGGTCATATTTTGCCCAAACCCCCCTGCAGTTTTCAAAATGTCTGAAATGTCGGAAATTTGACTCCTGAGCGTGATTTTTTTTCTGAATTCTGACTCTCTGCACCTAATTTCAGTTTCAAATTACGAATTTTTATACCGAAAATATGCCAATTACTGAAAACGGCGATGGGTCATATTTTGCCCAAACCCCCCTGCAGTTTTCAAAATGTATGAAATGTAGGAAATTTGACTCCTGAGCGTGATTTTTGAGCCGAATTCTGACTCTCTGCAATTATTTTCAGTTTCAAATTACGACTTTTTATACCGAAAATATGCCAATTACTGAAAACGGCGATGGGTCATATTTTGCCCAAACCCCCCTGCAGTTTTGAAAATGTCTGAAATGTCGAAAATTTGACTCCTGATCGGGATTTTTGAGCCGAATTCTGACTCTCTGCACCTATTTTCAGTTTCAAATTACGACATTTCATACCGAAAATATGCCAATTACGAAAAACGGCGATGGGTCATATTTTGCCCAAACTCCCCTGCAGTTTTTAAAATGTCTGAAATGTCGGAAATTTGACTCCTGAGCGTGATTTTTGAGCCGAATTCTGACTCTCTGCACCTTTTTTCAGTTTCAAATTACGACGTTTCATACTGAAAATATGCCAATTACTGAAAACGGCGATGGGTCACATTTTGCCCAAACCCCCCTGCAGTTTTCAAAATGTATGAAATGTAGGAAATTTGACTCCTGAGCGTGATTTTCGAGCCGAATTCTGACTCTCTGCACCTTTTTTCAGTTTCAAATTACGACTTTTTATACCGAAAATATGCCAATTACTGAAAACGGCGATGGGTCATATTTTGCCCAAACCCCCCTGCAGTTTTGAAAATGTCTGAAATGTCGGAAATTTGACTCCTGAGCGTGATTTTCGAGCCGAATTCTGACTCTCTGCACCTATTTTCAGTTTCAAATTACGACTTTTTATACCGAAAATATGCCAATTACTGAAAACGGCGATGGGTCATATTTTGCCCAAACCCCCCTGCAGTTTTTAAAATGTCTGAAATGTCGAAAATTTGACTCCTGAACGTGATTTTTGAGCCGAATTCTGACTTTCTGCACCTATTTTCAGTTTCAAATTACGACGTTTCCTACCGAAAATATGCCAATTACTATAAACGGCGATAGTCATATTTTGCCCAAACCCCCCCTGCAGTTTTCAAAATGTCTGAAATGTCGGAAATTTGATTCCTGAGCGTGTTTTTTTTATCCGAATTCTGACTCTCTGCACCTATTTTCAGTTTCAAATTAGGACTTTTTATACCGAAAATATGCCAATTACTGAAAACGGCGATGGGTCATATTTTGCCCAAACCCTCTGCAGTTTTCAAAATGTCTGAAATGTCGGAAATTTGACTCCTGAGCGTGATTTTTTAGCCGAATTCGGACTCTCTGCACCTATTTTAAGTTTCAAATTACGACGTTTCATATGGAAAATATTCCATTTACTGAAAACAGCGATGGGTCATATTTTGCCCAAACCCCCCTGCAGTTTTCAAAATGTCTGAAATGTCGGAAATTTGACTCCTGAGAGTGATTTTTTATCTGAATTCTGACTCTCTGCACCTATTTTCAGTTTCATATTACGACTTTTTATACCGAACATATGCCAATTACTGAAAACGGCGATTGGTCATATTTTGCCCAAACCCCCCTGCAGTTTTCAAAATGTCTGAAATGTCGGAAATTTGACTCCTGAGCGTGATTTTCGAGCCGAATTCTGACTCTCTGCACCTATTTTCAGTTTCAAATTACGACTTTTTATACCGAAAATATGCCAATTACTGAAAACGGCGATGGGTCATATTTTGCCCAAACCCCCCTGCAGTTTTTAAAATGTCTGAAATGTCGAAAATTTGACTCCGGGGCGTGATCTTTGAGCCGAATTCTGACTTTCTGCACCTATTTTCAGTTTCAAATTACGACGTTTCCTACCGAAAATATGCCAATTACTGAAAACGGCGATGGGTCATATTTTGCCCAAACCCCCTGCAGTTTTCAAAATGTCTGAAATGTCGGAAATTTGACTCTTGAGCGT
Organism: Procambarus clarkii; assembly: GCF_040958095.1. Classification (NCBI taxonomy): domain Eukaryota; kingdom Metazoa; phylum Arthropoda; class Malacostraca; order Decapoda; family Cambaridae; genus Procambarus; species Procambarus clarkii. The sequence continues at coordinate 6,422,767 of NC_091224.1, forward strand.
GATTTTTTAGCCGAATTCGGACTCTCTGCACCTATTTTCAGTTTCAAATTACGACGTTTCATACCGAAAATATTCCAATTACTGAAAACAGCGATGGGTCATATTTTGCCCAAACCCCCCTGCAGTTTTCAAAATGTCTAAAATGTCGGAAATTTGACTCCTGAGCGTGATTTTTGAGCCGAATTCTGACTCTCTGCACCTATTTTCAGTTTCAAATTACGACTTTTTATACCGAAAATATGCCAATTACTGAAAACGGCGATGGGTCATATTTTGCCCAAACCCCCCTGCAGTTTTTAAAATGTCTGAAATGTCGAAAATTTGACTCCTGAGCGTGATTTTCGTGCCGAATTCTGACTCTCTGCACCTATTTTCAGTTTCAAATTACGACTTTTTATACCGAAAATATGCCAATTACTGAAAACGGCGATGGGTCATATTTTGCCCAAACCCCCCTGCAGTTTTTAAAATGTCTGAAATGTCGAAAATTTGACTCCTGAGCGTGATTTTTGAGCCGAATTCTGACTTTCTGCACCTATTTTCAGTTTCAAATTACGACGTTTCCTACCGAAAATATGCCAATTACTATAAACGGCGATAGTCATATTTTGACCCAAACCCCCCCTGCAGTTTTCAAAATGTCTGAAATGTCGGAAATTTCATTCCTGAGCGTGTTTTTTTATCCGAATTCTGACTCTCTGCACCTATTTTCAGTTTCAAATTAGGACTTTTTATACCGAAAATATGCCAATTACTGAAAACGGCGATGGGTCATATTTTGCCCAAACCCTCTGCAGTTTTCAAAATGTCTGAAATGTCGGAAATTTGACTCCTGAGCGTGATTTTTTAGCCGAATTCGGACTCTCTCCACCTATTTTCAGTTTCAAATTACGACGTTTCATATGGAAAATATTCCATTTACTGAAAACAGCGATGGGTCATATTTTGCCCAAACCCCCCTGCAGTTTTCAAAATGTCTGAAATGTCGGAAATTTGACTCCTGAGAGTGATTTTTTATCCGAATTCTGACTCTCTGCACCTATTTTCAGTTTCATATTACGACTTTTTATACCGAACATATGCCAATTACTGAAAACGGCGATGGGTCATATTTTGCCCAAACCCCCCTGCAGTTTTCAAAATGTCTGAAATGTCGGAAATTTGACTCCTGAGCGTGATTTTCGAGCCGAATTCTGACTCTCTGCACCTATTTTCAGTTTCAAATTACGACTTTTTATACCGAAAATATGCCAATTACTGAAAACGGCGATGGGTCATATTTTGCCCAAACCCCCCTGCAGTTTTTAAAATGTCTGAAATGTCGAAAATTTGACTCCGGGGCGTGATCTTTGAGCCGAATTCTGACTTTCTGCACCTATTTTCAGTTTCAAATTACGACGTTCCCTACCGAAAATATGCCAATTACTATGAACGGCGATGGGTCATATTTTGCCTTAACCCCCATGAAGTTTTCAAAATGTCTGAAATGTCGGAAATTTGACTCCTGATCGCGATTTTTTATCCGAATTCTGACTCTCTGCACCTATTTTCAGTTTCAAATTACGACTTTTTATACCGAAAATATGCCAATTACTGAAAACGGCGATGGGTCATATTTTGTCCAAACCCCCCTGCAGTTTTTAAAATGTCTGAAATGTCGAAAATTTGACTCCTGAGCGTGATTTTTGAGCCAATTTCTGACTTTCTGCACCTATTTTCAGTTTCAAATTACGACGTTTCCTACCGAAAATATAGCAATTACTATAAACGGCGATGGGTCAGATTTTGCCCAAACCCCCCTGCAGTTTTCAAAATGTCTGAAATGTCGGAAATTTGACTCCTGAGCGTGATTTTCGAGCCGAATTCTGACTCTCTGCACCTATTTTCAGTTTCAAATTACGACTTTTTATACCGAAAATAAGCCAATTACTGAAAACGGCGATGGGTCATATTTTGCCCAAACCCCCCTGCAGTTTTTAAAATGTCTGAAATGTCGAAAATTTGACTCCTGAGCGTGATTTTTGAGCCGAATTCTGACTTTCTGCACCTATTTTCAGTTTCAAATTACGACGTTTCCTACCGAAAATATGCCAATTACTATAAACGGCGATAGTCATATTTTGACCCAAACCCCCCCTGCAGTTTTCAAAATGTCTGAAATGTCGGAAATTTCATTCCTGAGCGTGTTTTTTTATCCGAATTCTGACTCTCTGCACCTATTTTCAGTTTCAAATTAGGACTTTTTATACCGAAAATATGCCAATTACTGAAAACGGCGATGGGTCATATTTTGCCCAAACCCTCTGCAGTTTTCAAAATGTCTGAAATGTCGGAAATTTGACTCCTGAGCGTGATTTTTTAGCCGAATTCGGACTCTCTGCACCTATTTTCAGTTTCAAATTACGACGTTTCATATGGAAAATATTCCATTTACTGAAAACAGCGATGGGTCATATTTTGCCCAAACCCCCCTGCAGTTTTCAAAATGTCTGAAATGTCGGAAATTTGACTCCTGAGAGTGATTTTTTATCTGAATTCTGACTCTCTGCACCTATTTTCAGTTTCATATTACGACTTTTTATACCGAACATATGCCAATTACTGAAAACGGCGATGGGTCATATTTTGCCCAAACCCCCCTGCAGTTTTCAAAATGTCTGAATTGTCGGAAATTTGACTCCTGAGCGTGATTTTCGAGCCGAATTCTGACTCTCTGCACCTATTTTCAGTTTCAAATTACGACTTTTTATACCGAAAATATGCCAATTACTGAAAACGGCGATGGGTCATATTTTGCCCAAACCCCCCTGCAGTTTTTAAAATGTCTGAAATGTCGAAAATTTGACTCCGGAGCGTGATCTTTGAGCCGAATTCTGACTTTCTGCACCTATTTTCAGTTTCAAATTACGACGTTTCCTACCGAAAATATGCCAATTACTATGAACGGCGATGGGTCATATTTTGCCTTAACCCCCATGCAGTTTTCAAAATGTCAGAAATGTCGGAAATTTGACTCCTGATCGCGATTTTTTATCCGAATTCTGACTCTCTGCACCTATTTTCAGTTTCAAATTACGACTTTTTATACCGAAAATATGCCAATTACTGAAAACGGCGATGGGTCATATTTTGCCCAAACCCCCCCTGCAGTTTTCAAAATGTCTGAAATTTCGGAAATTTGACTCCTGAGCGTGATGTTTTATCTGAATTCTGACTCTCTGCACCTAATTTCAGTTTCAAATTACGACTTTTTATACCGAAAATATGCCAATTACTGAAAACGGGGATGGGTCATATTTTGCCCAAACCCCCCTGCAGTTTTCAAAATGTCTGAAATGTCGGAAATTTGACTCCTGAGCGTGATTTTCGAGCCGAATTCTGACTCTCTGCACCTATTTTCAGTTTCAAATTACGACGTTTCCTACCGAAAATATGCCAATTACTATAAACGGCGATAGTCATATTTTGCCCAATCCCCCCCTGCAGTTTTCAAAATGTCTGAAATGTCGGAAATTTGATTCCTGAGCGTGTTTTTTTTATCCGAATTCTGACTCTCTGCACCTATTTTCAGTTTCAAATTAGGAATTTTTATACCGAAAATATGCCAATTACTGAAAACGGCGATGGGTCATATTTTGCCCAAACCCTCTGCAGTTTTCAAAATGTCTGAAATGTCGGAAATTTGACTCCTGAGCGTGATTTTTTAGCCGAATTCGGACTCTCTGCACCTATTTTAAGTTTCAAATTACGACGTTTCATATGGAAAATATTCCATTTACTGAAAACAGCGATGGGTCATATTTTGCCCAAACCCCCCTGCAGTTTTCAAAATGTCTGAAATGTCGAAAATTTGACTCCGGGGCGTGATCTTTGAGCCGAATTCTGACTTTCTGCACCTATTTTCAGTTTCAAATTACGACGTTTCCTACCGAAAATATGCCAATTACTATGAACAGCGATGGGTCATATTTTGCCTTAACCCCCATGAAGTTTTCAAAATGTCTGAAATGTCGGAAATTTGACTCCTGATCGCGATTTTTTATCCGAATCCTGACTCTCTGCACCTATTTTCAGTTTCAAATTACGACTTTTTATACCGAAAATATGCCAATTACTGAAAACGGCGATGGGTCATATTTTGCCCAAACCCCCTGCAGTTTTCAAAATGTCTGAAATGTCGGAAATTTGACTCCTGAGCGTGATTTTTTAGCCGAATTCGGACTCTCTGCACCTATTTTCAGTTTCAAATTACGACGTTTCATACCGAAAATATTCCAATTACTGAAAACAGCGATGGGTCATATTTTGCCCAAACCCCCCTGCAGTTTTCAAAATGTCTGAAATGTCGGAAATTTGACTCCTGAGCGTGATTTTTGAGCCGAATTCTGACTCTCTGCACCTATTTTCAGTTTCAAATTACGACTTTTTATACCGAAAATATGCTAATTACTGAAAACGGCGATGGGTCATATTTTGTCCAAACCCCCCTGCAGTTTTTAAAATGTCTGAAATGTCGAAAATTTGACTCCTGAGCGTGATTTTTGAGCCGATTTCTGACTTTCTGCACCTATTTTCAGTTTCAAATTACGACGTTTCCTACCGAAAATATAGCAATTACTATAAACGGCGATGGGTCAGATTTTGCCCAAACCCCCCTGCAGTTTTCAAAATGTCTGAAATGTCGGAAATTTGACTCCTGAGCGTGATTTTCGAGCCGAATTCTGACTCTCTGCACCTATTTTCAGTTTCAAATTACGACTTTTTATACCGAAAATATGCCAATTACTGAAAACGGCGATGGGTCATATTTTGCCCAAACCCCCCTGCAGTTTTTAAAATGTCTGAAATGACGAAAATTTGACTCCTGAGTGTGATTTTTGAGCCGAATTCTGACTTTCTGCACCTATTTTCAGTTTCAAATTATGACGTTTCCTACCGAAAATATGCCAATTACTATAAACGGCGATAGTCATATTTTGACCCAAACCCCCCCTGCAGTTTTCAAAATGTCTGAAATGTCGGAAATTTCATTCCTGAGCGTGTTTTTTTATCCGAATTCTGACTCTCTGCACCTATTTTCAGTTTCATATTAGGACTTTTTATACCGAAAATATGCCAATTACTGAAAACGGCGATGGGTCATATTTTGCCCAAACCCTCTGCAGTTTTCAAAATGTCTGAAATGTCGGAAATTTGACTCCTGAGCGTGATTTTTTAGCCGAATTCGGGCTCTCTGCACCTATTTTCAGTTTCAAATTACGAAGTTTCATATGGAAAATATTCCATTTACTGAAAACAGCGATGGGTCATATTTTGCCCAAACCCCCCTGCAGTTTTCAAAATGTCTGAAATGTCGGAAATTTGACTCCTGAGAGTGATTTTTTATCTGAATTCTGACTCTCTGCACCTATTTTCAGTTTCATATTACGACTTTTTATACCGAAAATATGCCAATTACTGAAAACGGCGATGGGTCATATTTTGCCCAAACCCCCCTGCAGTTTTCAAAATGTCTGAATTGTCGGAAATTTGACTCCTGAGCGTGATTTTCGAGCCGAATTCTGACTCTGCACCTATTTTCAGTTTCAAATTACGACTTTTTATACCGAAAATATGCCAATTACTGAAAACGGCGATGGGTCATATTTTGCCCAAACCCCCCTGCAGTTTTTAAAATGTCTGAAATGTCGAAAATTTGACTCCGGAGCGTGATCTTTGAGCCGAATTCTGACTTTCTGCACCTATTTTCAGTTTCAAATTACGAGGTTTCCTACCGAAAATATGCCAATTACTATGAACGGCGATGGGTCATATTTTGCCTTAACCCCCATGCAGTTCTCAAAATGTCTGAAATGTCGGAAATTTGACTCCTGATCGCGATTTTTTATCCGAATTCTGACTCTCTGCACCTATTTTCAGTTTCAAATTACGACTTTTTATACCGAAAATATGCCAATTACTGAAAACAGCGATGGGTCATATTTTGCCCAAACCCCCTGCAGTTTTCAAAATGTCTGAAATGTCGGAAATTTGACTCCTGAGCGTGATTTTTGAGCCGAATTCTGACTCTCTGCACCTATTTTCAGTTTCAAATTACGTCGTTTCATACCGAAAATATGCCAATTACTGAAAACGGCGATGGGTCATATTTTGCCCAAACCCCCCTGCAGTTTTCAAAATGTCTGAAATGTCGGAAATTTGACTCCTGAGCGTGATGTTTTATCTGAATTCTGACTCTCTGCACCTAATTTCAGTTTCAAATTACGACTTTTTATACCGAAAATATGCCAATTACTGAAAACGGCGATGAGTCATATTTTGCCCAAACCCCCCTGCAGTTTTCAAAATGTCTGAAATGTCGGAAATTTGACTCCTGAGCGTGATTTTTTAATTCTGACTCTCTGCACCTATTTTCAGTTTCAAATTACGACTTTTTATACCGAAAATATGCCAATTACTGAAAACGGCGATGGGTCATATTTTTGCCCAATCCCCCCTGCAGTTTTTAAAATGTCTGAAATGTCGGAAATTTGACTCCTGAGCGTGATTTTTGAGCCGATTTCTGACTTTCTGCACCTATTTTCAGTTTCAAATTACGACGTTTCCTACCGAAAATATGCCAATTACTATAAACGGCGATGGGTCATATTTTGCCCAAACCCCCCTGCAGTTTTCAAAATGTCTGAAATGTCGGAAATTTGACTCCTGAGCGTGATTTTCGAGCCGAATTCTGACTCTCTGCACCTATTTTCAGTTTCAAATTACGACTTTTTATACCGAAAATATGCCAATTACTGAAAACGGCGATGGGTCATATTTTGCCCAAACCCCCCTGCAGTTTTTAAAATGTCTGAAATGTCGAAAATTTGACTCCGGAGCGTGATTTTTGAGCCGAATTCTGACTTTCTGCACCTATTTTCAGTTTCAAATTACTACGTTTCCTACCGACAATATGCCAATTACTATGAACGGCGATGGGTCATATTTTGCCCAAACCCCCCTGCAGTTTTCAAAATGTCTGAAATGTCGGAAATTTGACTCCTGATCGCGATTTTTTATCCGAATTCTGACTCTCTGCACCTATTTTCAGTTTCAAATTACGACTTTTTATACCGAAATTATGCCAATTACTGAAAACGGCGATGGGTCATATTTTGCCCAAACCCCCTGCAGTTTTCAAAATGTCTGAAATGTCGGAAATTTGACTCCTGAGCGTGATTTTTTAGCCGAATTCGGACTCTCTGCACCTATTTTCAGTTTCAAATTACGACGTTTCATACCGAAAATATTCCAATTACTGAAAACAGCGATGGGTCATATTTTGCCTAAACCCCCCTGCAGTTTTCAAAATGTTTGAAATGTCGGAAATTTGACTCCTGAGCGTGATTTTTGAGCCGAATTCTGACTCTCTGCACCTATTTTCAGTTTCAAATTACGTCGTTTCATACCGAAAATATGCCAATTACTGAAAACGGCGATGGGTCATATTTTGCCCAAACCCCCCTGCAGTTTTCAAAATGTCTGAAATGTCGGAAATTTGACTCCTGAGCGTGATGTTTTATCTGAATTCTGACTCTCTGCACCTAATTTCAGTTTCAAATTACGACTTTTTATACCGAAAATATGCCAATTACTGAAAACGGCGATGGGTCATATTTTGCCCAAACCCCCCTGCAGTTTTCAAAATGTCTGAAATGTCGGAAATTTGACTCCTGAGCGTGATTTTTGAGCCTAATTCTGACTCTCTGCACCTATTTTCAGTTTCAAATTACGACTTTTTATACCGAAAATATGCCAATTACTGAAAACGGCGATGGGTCATATTTTGCCCAAACCCCCCTGCAGTTTTTAAAATGTCTGAAATGTCGAAAATTTGACTCCTGAGCGTGATTTTTGAGCCGAATTCTGACTTTCTGCACCTATTTTCAGTTTCAAATTACGACGTTTCCTACCGAAAATATGCCAATTACTGAAAACGGCGACGGGTCATATTTTGCCCAAACCCCCTGCAGTTTTCAAAATGTCTGAAATGTCGGAAATTTGACTCCTGAGCGTGATTTTTTAGCCGAATTCGGACTCTCTGCACCTATTTTCAGTTTCAAATTACGACGTTTCATACCGAAAATATTCCAATTACTGAAAACAGCGATGGGTCATATTTTGCCCAAACCCCCCTGCAGTTTTCAAAATGTCTGAAATGTCGGAAATTTGACTCCTGAGCGTGATTTTTGAGCCGAATTCTGACTCTCTGCACCTATTTTCAGTTTCAAATTACGTCGTTTCATACCGAAAATATGCCAATTACTGAAAACGGCGATGGGTCATATTTTGCCCAAACCCCCCCTGCAGTTTTCAAAATGTCTGAAATGTCGGAAATTTGACTCCTGAGCGTGATGTTTTATCTGAATTCTGACTCTCTGCACCTAATTTCAGTTTCAAATTACGACTTTTTATACCGAAAATATGCCAATTACTGAAAACGGCGATGGGTCATATTTTGCCCAAACCCCCCCTGCAGTTTTCAAAATGTCTGAAATGTCGGAAATTTGACTCCTGAGCGTGATTTTTGAGCCGAATTCTGACTCTCTGCACCTATTTTCAGTTTCAAATTACGACTTTTTATACCGAAAATATGCCAATTACTGAAAACTGCGATGGGTCATATTTTGCCCAAACCCCCCTGCAGTTTTTAAAATGTCTGAAATGTCGAAAATTTGACTCCTGAGCGTGATTTTTGAGCCGAATTCTGACTTTCTGCACCTATTTTCAGTTTCAAATTACGACGTTTCCTACCGAAAATATGCCAATTACTATAAACGGCGATGGGTCATATTTTGCCCAAACCCCCCTGCAGTTTTCAAAATGTCTGAAATGTCGGAAATTTGACTCCTGAGCGTGTTTTTTTCTCCGGATTCTGACTCTCTGCACCTATTTTCAGTTTCAAATTAGGACTTTTTATACCGAAAATATGCCAATTACTGAAAACGGCGATGGGTCATATTTTGCCCAAACCCCCTGCAGTTTTCAAAATGTCTGAAATGTCAGAAATTTGACTCCTGAGCGTGATTTTTGAGCCGAATTCTGACTTTCTGCACCTATTTTCAGTTTCAAATTACGACGTTTCCTACCGAAAATATGCCAATTACTATAAACGGCGATAGTCATATTTTGACCCAAACCCCCCCTGCAGTTTTCAAAATGTCTGAAATGTCGGAAATTTCATTCCTGAGCGTGTTTTTTTATCCGAATTCTGACTCTCTGCACCTATTTTCAGTTTCAAATTAGGAATTTTTATACCGAAAATATGCCAATTACTGAAAACGGCGATGGGTCATATTTTGCCCAAACCCTCTGCAGTTTTCAAAATGTCTGAAATGTCGGAAATTTGACTCCTGAGCGTGATTTTTTAGCCGAATTCGAACTCTCTGCACCTATTTTCAGTTTCAAATTACGACGTTTCATATGGAAAATATTCCATTTACTGAAAACAGCGATGGGTCATATTTTGCCCAAACCCCCCTGCAGTTTTCAAAATGTCTGAAATGTCGGAAATTTGACTCCTGAGAGTGATTTTTTATCCGAATTCTGACTCTCTGCACCTATTTTCATTTTCATATTACGACTTTTTATACCGAACATATGCCATTTACTGAAAACGGCAATGGGTCATATTTTGCCCAAACCCCCCTGCAGTTTTCAAAATGTCTGAATTGTCGGAAATTTGACTCCTGAGCGTGATTTTCGAGCCGAATTCTGACTCTCTGCACCTATTTTCAGTTTCAAATTACGACTTTTTATACCGAAAATATGCCAATTACTGAAAACGGCGATGGGTCATATTTTGCCCAAACCCCCCTGCAGTTTTTAAAATGTCTGAAATGTCGAAAATTTGACTCCGGAGCGTGATCTTTGAGCCGAATTCTGACTTTCTGCACCTATTTTCAGTTTCAAATTACGAGGTTTCCTACCGAAAATATGCCAATTACTATGAACGGCGATGGGTCATATTTTGCCTTAACCCCCATGCAGTTCTCAAAATGTCTGAAATGTCGGAAATTTGACTCCTGATCGCGATTTTTTATCCGAATTCTGACTCTCTGCACCTATTTTCAGTTTCAAATTACGACTTTTTATACCGAAAATATGCCAATTACTGAAAACAGCGATGGGTCATATTTTGCCCAAACCCCCTGCAGTTTTCAAAATGTCTGAAATGTCGGAAATTTGACTCCTGAGCGTGATTTTTGAGCCGAATTCTGACTCTCTGCACCTATTTTCAGTTTCAAATTACGTCGTTTCATACCGAAAATATGCCAATTACTGAAAACGGCGATGGGTCATATTTTGCCCAAACCCCCCTGCAGTTTTCAAAATGTCTGAAATGTCGGAAATTTGACTCCTGAGCGTGATGTTTTATCTGAATTCTGACTCTCTGCACCTAATTTCAGTTTCAAATTACGACTTTTTATACCGAAAATATGCCAATTACTGAAAACGGCGATGAGTCATATTTTGCCCAAACCCCCCTGCAGTTTTCAAAATGTCTGAAATGTCGGAAATTTGACTCCTGAGCGTGATTTTTTAATTCTGACTCTCTGCACCTATTTTCAGTTTCAAATTACGACTTTTTATACCGAAAATATGCCAATTACTGAAAACGGCGATGGGTCATATTTTGCCCAATCCCCCCTGCAGTTTTTAAAATGTCTGAAATGTCGGAAATTTGACTCCTGAGCGTGATTTTTGAGCCGATTTCTGACTTTCTGCACCTATTTTCAGTTTCAAATTACGACGTTTCCTACCGAAAATATGCCAATTACTATAAACGGCGATGGGTCATATTTTGCCCAAACCCCCCTGCAGTTTTCAAAATGTCTGAAATGTCGGAAATTTGACTCCTGAGCGTGATTTTCGAGCCGAATTCTGACTCTCTGCACCTATTTTCAGTTTCAAATTACGACTTTTTATACCGAAAATATGCCAATTACTGAAAACGGCGATGGGTCATATTTTGCCCAAACCCCCCTGCAGTTTTTAAAATGTCTGAAATGTCGAAAATTTGACTCCGGAGCGTGATTTTTGAGCCGAATTCTGACTTTCTGCACCTATTTTCAGTTTCAAATTACTACGTTTCCTACCGACAATATGCCAATTACTATGAACGGCGATGGGTCATATTTTGCCCAAACCCCCCTGCAGTTTTCAAAATGTCTGAAATGTCGGAAATTTGACTCCTGATCGCGATTTTTTATCCGAATTCTGACTCTCTGCACCTATTTTCAGTTTCAAATTACGACTTTTTATACCGAAATTATGCCAATTACTGAAAACGGCGATGGGTCATATTTTGCCCAAACCCCCTGCAGTTTTCAAAATGTCTGAAATGTCGGAAATTTGACTCCTGAGCGTGATTTTTTAGCCGAATTCGGACTCTCTGCACCTATTTTCAGTTTCAAATTACGACGTTTCATACCGAAAATATTCCAATTACTGAAAACAGCGATGGGTCATATTTTGCCTAAACCCCCCTGCAGTTTTCAAAATGTTTGAAATGTCGGAAATTTGACTCCTGAGCGTGATTTTTGAGCCGAATTCTGACTCTCTGCACCTATTTTCAGTTTCAAATTACGTCGTTTCATACCGAAAATATGCCAATTACTGAAAACGGCGATGGGTCATATTTTGCCCAAACCCCCCTGCAGTTTTCAAAATGTCTGAAATGTCGGAAATTTGACTCCTGAGCGTGATGTTTTATCTGAATTCTGACTCTCTGCACCTAATTTCAGTTTCAAATTACGACTTTTTATACCGAAAATATGCCAATTACTGAAAACGGCGATGGGTCATATTTTGCCCAAACCCCCCTGCAGTTTTCAAAATGTCTGAAATGTCGGAAATTTGACTCCTGAGCGTGATTTTTGAGCCTAATTCTGACTCTCTGCACCTATTTTCAGTTTCAAATTACGACTTTTTATACCGAAAATATGCCAATTACTGAAAACGGCGATGGGTCATATTTTGCCCAAACCCCCCTGCAGTTTTTAAAATGTCTGAAATGTCGAAAATTTGACTCCTGAGCGTGATTTTTGAGCCGAATTCTGACTTTCTGCACCTATTTTCAGTTTCAAATTACGACGTTTCCTACCGAAAATATGCCAATTACTGAAAACGGCGACGGGTCATATTTTGCCCAAACCCCCTGCAGTTTTCAAAATGTCTGAAATGTCGGAAATTTGACTCCTGAGCGTGATTTTTTAGCCGAATTCGGACTCTCTGCACCTATTTTCAGTTTCAAATTACGACGTTTCATACCGAAAATATTCCAATTACTGAAAACAGCGATGGGTCATATTTTGCCCAAACCCCCCTGCAGTTTTCAAAATGTCTGAAATGTCGGAAATTTGACTCCTGAGCGTGATTTTTGAGCCGAATTCTGACTCTCTGCACCTATTTTCAGTTTCAAATTACGTCGTTTCATACCGAAAATATGCCAATTACTGAAAACGGCGATGGGTCATATTTTGCCCAAACCCCCCCTGCAGTTTTCAAAATGTCTGAAATGTCGGAAATTTGACTCCTGAGCGTGATGTTTTATCTGAATTCTGACTCTCTGCACCTAATTTCAGTTTCAAATTACGACTTTTTATACCGAAAATATGCCAATTACTGAAAACGGCGATGGGTCATATTTTGCCCAAACCCCCCCTGCAGTTTTCAAAATGTCTGAAATGTCGGAAATTTGACTCCTGAGCGTGATTTTTGAGCCGAATTCTGACTCTCTGCACCTATTTTCAGTTTCAAATTACGACTTTTTATACCGAAAATATGCCAATTACTGAAAACTGCGATGGGTCATATTTTGCCCAAACCCCCCTGCAGTTTTTAAAATGTCTGAAATGTCGAAAATTTGACTCCTGAGCGTGATTTTTGAGCCGAATTCTGACTTTCTGCACCTATTTTCAGTTTCAAATTACGACGTTTCCTACCGAAAATATGCCAATTACTATAAACGGCGATGGGTCATATTTTGCCCAAACCCCCCTGCAGTTTTCAAAATGTCTGAAATGTCGGAAATTTGACTCCTGAGCGTGTTTTTTTCTCCGGATTCTGACTCTCTGCACCTATTTTCAGTTTCAAATTAGGACTTTTTATACCGAAAATATGCCAATTACTGAAAACGGCGATGGGTCATATTTTGCCCAAACCCCCTGCAGTTTTCAAAATGTCTGAAATGTCAGAAATTTGACTCCTGAGCGTGATTTTTTAGCCGAATTCGGACTCTCTGCACCTTTTTTCAGTTTCAAATTACGACGTTTCATACCGAAAATATTCCAATTACTGAAAACAGCGATGGGTCATATTTTGCCCAAACCCCCCTGCAGTTTTTAAAATGTCTGAAATGTCGAAAATTTGACTCCTGAGCGTGATTTTTGAGCCGAATTCTGACTTTCTGCACCTATTTTCAGTTTCAAATTACGACGTTTCCTACCGAAAATATGCCAATTACTGAAAACAGCGACGGGTCATATTTTGCCCAAACCCCCTGCAGTTTTCAAAATGTCTGAAATGTCGGAAATTTGACTCCTGAGCGTGATTTTTTAGCCGAATTCGGACTCTCTGCACCTATTTTCAGTTTCAAATTACGACGTTTCATACCGAAAATATTCCAATTACTGAAAACAGCGATGGGTCATATTTTGCCCAAACCCCCCTGCAGTTTTCAAAATGTCTGAAATGTCGGAAATTTGACTCCTGAGCGTGATTTTTGAGCCGAATTCTGACTCTCTGCACCTATTTTCAGTTTCAAATTACGTCGTTTCATACCGAAAATATGCCAATTACTGAAAACGGCGATGGGTCATATTTTGCCCAAACCCCCCCTGCAGTTTTCAAAATGTCGGAAATGTCGGAAATTTGACTCCTGAGCGTGATGTTTTATCTGAATTCTGACTCTCTGCACCTAATTTCAGTTTCAAATTACGACTTTTTATACCGAAAATATGCCAATTACTGAAAACGGCGATGGGTCATATTTTGCCCAAACCCCCCTGCAGTTTTCAAAATGTCTGAAATGTCGGAAATTTGACTCCTGAGCGTGATTTTTGAGCCGAATTCTGACTCTCTGCACCTATTTTCAGTTTCAAATTACGACTTTTTATACCGAAAATATGCCAATTACTGAAAACGGCGATGGGTCATATTTTGCCCAAACCCCCCTGCAGTTTTTAAAATGTCTGAAATGTCGAAAATTTGACTCGTGAGCGTGATTTTTGAGCCGAATTCTGACTTTCTGCACCTATTTTCAGTTTCAAATTACGACGTTTCCTACCGAAAATATGCCAATTACTATAAACGGCGATGGGTCATATTTTGCCCGAACCCCCCTGCAGTTTTCAAAATGTCTGAAATGTCGGAAATTTGACTCCTGAGCGTGTTTTTTTATCCGAATTCTGACTCTCTGCACCTATTTTCAGTTTCAAATTAGGACTTTTTATACCGAAAATATGCCAATTACTGAAAACGGCGATGGGTCATATTTTGCCCAAACCCCCTGCAGTTTTCAAAATGTCTGAAATGTCGGAAATTTGACTCCTGAGCGTGATTTTTTAGCCGAATTCGGACTCTCTGCACCTAATTTCAGTTTCAAATTACGAATTTTTATACCGAAAATATGCCAATTACTGAAAACGGCGATGGGTCATATTTCGCCCAAACCCCCCTGCAGTTTTCAAAATGTCTGAAATGTCGGAAATTTGACTCCTGAGAGTGATTTTTTATCATAATTCTGACTCTCTGCACATAATTTCAGTTTCAAATTACAACTTTTTATACCGAAAATATGCCAATTACTGAGAATGGCGATGGGTCATATTTTGCCCAAACCCCCCTGCACTTTTCAAAATGTCTGAAATGTCGGAAATTTGACTCCTGAGCGTGATTTGTGAGCCGAATTCTGACTCTCTGCACTGATTTTCAGTTTCAAATTACGACGTTTCATACCGAAAATATGCCAATTACTGTAAACGGCGATGTGTCATATTTTGCCCAAATCCCCCTGCAGTTTTCAAAATGTCTGAAATATCGGAAATTTGACTCCTGAGAGTGATTTTTGAGCCGAATTCTGACTCTCAGCACCTATTTTCAGTTTCATATTACGACTTTTTATACCGAACATATGCCAATTACTGAAAACGGCGATGGGTCATATTTTGCCCAAACCCCCCTGCAGTTTTCAAAATGTCTGAAATGTCTGAAATTTGACTCCTGAGCGTGATTTTCGAGCCGAATTCTGACTCTCTCCACCTATTTTCAGTTTCAAATTACGACTTTTTATACCGAAAATATGCCAATTACTGAAAACGGCGATGGGTCATATTTTGTCCAAACCCCCCTGCAGTTTTTAAAATGTCTGAAGTGTCGAAAATTTGACTCCTGAGCGTGATTTTTGAGCCGAATTCTGACTTTCTGCACCTGTTTTCAGTTTCAAATTACGAAGTTTCATACCGAAAATATGCCAATTACTGTATACGGCGATGGGTCATGTTTTGCCCAAACCCCCCTGCAGTTTTCAAAATGTCTGAAATGTCAAAAATTTGACTCCTGAGCGTGAATTTTGAGCTGAATTCTGAGTCTCTGCACCTATTTTCAGTTTGAAATTACGACTTTTTATACCGAAAATATGCCAATTACTGAAAACGGCGATGGGTCATATTTTGCCCAAACCCCCTTGCAGTTTCAAAATGTCTGAAATGTCGGAAATTTGACTCCTGAGCGTGATTTTTGAGCCGAATTCTGACTCTCTGCACCTATTTTCAGTTTCAAATTACGACGTTTCATACCGAAAATATGCCAATTACTGAAAACGGCGATGGGTCATATTTTGCCCAAACCTCCATGCAGTTTTTAAAATGTCTGAAATGTCGGAAATTTGACTCCTGAGCGTGATTTTTGAGCCGAATTCTGACTCTCTGCATCTATTTTCAATTTCAAATTACCACGTTTCATACCGAAAATATGCTTGTGACGGTAACGCGTTGGTGTTCGGCTGTTCAAAGCTAGGGGTATGGCCTCGTCACATAGAATTAAAAAAAAATAGAAAATCTGGAACTTCGTCTGTGGTAAGGTAAGGAGAAGACACACAAAACACAAGTAAATTTTAACAAATTAAATTTAAATTACGTTAAAGAAAACTAAACATGAATAAAATGGACATACAAATTCGTATAATAAAATCAATCAATCAAAATAATAAGAATAATCAAATGAAAAAATGAAAAGTTACGTTAAGACAAGTGAGTAATAACAAGCTGTGCAATATACAATCAAATGAGAGGTGCAGGAATATTGGCTTTAAGCTATCACCTCTCTTAGTACACGTAAGCCACAGCTTAGTCTACCAAGAAGACGTGTTAACCTTATGAAAGCACTGAATATTCTGAAGACTGAGGTCGTGGCGGCCCCAGACATCAAGTAGTATGGTGGGTGGAGTGCAGTTGCAGCTGGAACCCGCAGCCAATCAGCGAGGAGCAGGCGACAAGACAGGTAGTTTGGCGGTTTGAGGTGGAGCAGGTGTTCCTGGCTGCATACGTTTTGCTCTCTGGCAAACCTTGGAGATGTTGTTGTCGTTGTTGGATATTTCTTCCATAGTAGTTTTATAGATTTGTAGCGACGTATTTTTGGAGGGAAGAGCAGGCTCAATCTCTTGAAGGAGATTATCGTCACAATGCTAATTACTGAAAACGGCGATGGGTCATATTTTGCCCAAACCCCCCTGCAGTTTTCAAAATGTCTGAAATGTCTGAAATTTGACTCCTGAGCGTGATTTTTGAGCCGAATTCTGACTCTCTGCACCTATTTTCAGTTTCAAATTACGACGTTTCATACCGAAAATATGCCAATTACTGAAAACGGCGATGGGTCATATTTTGCCCAAACCCCCCTGCAGTTTTCAAAATGTCTGAAATGTTGGAAATTTGACTCCTGAGCGTGATTTTTTATCCGAATTCTGACTCTCTGCACCTATTTTCAGTTTCATATTACGACTTTTTATACCGAACATATGCCAATTACTGAAAACGGCGATGGGTCATATTTTGCCCAAACCCCCCTGCAGTTTTCAAAATGTCTGAAACGTCGGAAATTTGACTCCTGAGCGTGATTTTCGAGCCAAATTCTGACTCTCTGCACCTATTTTCAGTTTCAAATTACGACTTTTTATACCGAAAATATGCCAATTACTGAAAACAACGATGGGTCATATTTTGCCCAAACCCCCCTGCAGTTTTCAAAATGTCTGAAACGTCGGAAATTTGACTCCTGAGTGTGATTTTTTAGCCGAATTCGGACTCTCTGCACTTATTTTCAGTTTCAAATTACGAAGTTTCATACCGAAAATATTCCAATTACTGAAAACAGCAATGGGTCATATTTTGCCCAAACCCCCCTGCAGTTTTCAAAAAGTCTGAAATGTCGGAAATTTGACTCCTGAGCGTGATTTTTGAGCCGAATTCTGACTCTCTGTACCTATTTTCAGTTTCAAATTACGTCGTTTCATACCGAAAATATGCCAATTACTGAAAACGGCGATGGGTCATATTTTGCCCAAACCCCCCTGCAGTTTTCAAAATGTCTGAAATGTCGGAAATTTGACTCCTGAGCGTGATGTTTTATCTGAATTCTGACTCTCTGCACCTAATTTCAGTTTCAAATTACGACTTTTTATACCGAAAATATGCCAATTACTGAAAACGGCGATGGGTCATATTTTGCCCAAACCCCCTGCAGTTTTCAAAATGTCGGAAATGTCGGAAATTTGACTCCTGAGTGTGATTTTTTAGCCGAATTCGGACTCTCTGCACTTTTTTTCAGTTTCAAATTACGAAGTTTCATACCGAAAATATTCCAATTACTGAAAACAGCAATGGGTCATATTTTGCCCAAACCCCCCTGCAGTTTTCAAAATGTCTGAAATGTCGGAAATTTGACTCCTGAGCGTGATGTTTTATCTGAATTCTGACTCTCTGCACCTAATTTCAGTTTCAAATTACGACTTTTTATACCGAAAATATGCCATTTACTGAAAACGGCGATGGGTCATATTTTGCCCAAACCCCCCTGCAGTTTTCAAAATGTCTGAAATGTCGGAAATTTGACTCCTGAGCGTGATTTTTAAGCCGAATTCTAACTCTCTGCACCTGTTTTCATTTTCAAATTACGAATTTTTATACCGAAAATATGCCAATTACTGAAAACGGCGATGGGTCATATTTTGCCCAAACCCCCCTGCAGTTTTCAAAATGTCTGAAATGTCGGAAATTTGACTCCTGAGCGTGATTTTTGAGCCGAATTCTGACTCTCTGCACCTATTTTCAGTTTCAAATTACGATTTTTATACCGAAAATATGCCAATTACTGTAAACGGCGATGGGTCATATTTTGCCCAAACCCCCCTGCAGTTTTCAAAATGTCTGAAATATCGGAAATTTGACTCCTGAGAGTGATTTTTGAGCCGAATTCTGACTCTCTGCACCTATTTTCAGTTTCAAATTACGACGTTTCATACCGAAAATATGCCAATTACTGAAAACGGCGATGGGTCATATTTTGCCCAAACCCCCCTGCACTTTTCAAAATGTCTGAAATGTCGGAAATTTGACTCCTGAGCGTGTTTTTTTATCCGAATTCTGACTCTCTGCACCTATTTTCAGTTTCAAATTAGGACTTTTTATACCGAAAATATGCCAATTACTGAAAACGGCGATGGGTCATATTTTGCCCAAACCCCCTGCAGTTTTCAAAATGTCTGAAATGTCGGAAATTTGACTCCTGAGCGTGATTTTTTTGGCGAATTCGGACTCTCTGCACCTATTTTCAGTTTCAAATTACGATGTTTCATACCGAAAATATTCCAATTACTGAAAACAGCGATGGGTCATATTTTGCCCAAACCCCCCTGCAGTTTTCAAAATGTCTGAAATGTCGGAAATTTGACTCCTGAGCGTGATTTTTTATCCGAATTCTGACTCTCTGCACCTATTTTCAGTTTCATATTACGACTTTTTATACCGAACATATGCCAATTACTGAAAACGGCGATGGGTCATATTTTGCCCAAACCCCCCTGCAAATTTCAAAATGTCTGTAATGTCGGAAATTTGACTCCTGAGCGTGATTTTGGAGCCGAATTGTGACTCTCTGCACCTATTTTCAATTTCAAATTACGAATTTTTATACTGAAAATATGCCAATTACTGAAAACGGCGATGGGTCATATTTTGCCCAAACCCCCCTGCAGTTTTTAAAATGTCTGAAATGTCGAAAATTTGACTCCGGAGCGTGATTTTTGAGCCGAATTCTGACTTTCTGCACCTATTTTCAGTTTCAAATTACGACGTTTCCTACCGAAAATATGCCAATTACTATAAACAGCGATGGGTCATATTTTGCCCAAACCCCCCTGCAGTTTTCAAAATGTCTGAAATGTCGGAAATTTGACTCCTGATCGCGATTTTTTATCCGAATTCTGACTCTCTGCACCTATTTTCAGTTTCAAATTACGACGTTTTATACCGAAAATATGCCAATTACTGAAAACGGCGATGGGTCATATTTTGCCCAAACCCCCTGCAGTTTTCAAAATGTCTGAAATGTCGGAAATTTGACTCCTGAGTGTGATTTTTTAGCCGAATTCGGACTCTCTGCACTTATTTTCAGTTTCAAATTACGACGTTTCATACCGAAAATATTCCAATTACTGAAAACAGCAATGGGTCATATTTTGCCCAAACCCCCCTGCAGTTTTCAAAATGCCTGAAATGTCGGAAATTTGACTCCTGAGCGTGATTTTTGAGCCGAATTCTGACTCTCTGTACCTATTTTCAGTTTCAAATTACGTCGTTTCATACCGAAAATATGCCAATTACTGAAAACGGCGATGGGTCATATTTTGCCCAAACCCCCCTGCAGTTTTCAAAATGTCTGAAATGTCGGAAATTTGACTCCTGAGCGTGATGTTTTATCTGAATTCTGACTCTCTGCACCTAATTTCCGTTTCAAATTACGACTTTTTATACCGAAAATATGCCAATTACTGAAAACGGCGATGGGTCATATTTTGCCCAAACCCCCCTGCAGTTTTCAAAATGTCTGAAATGTCGGAAATTTGACTCCTGAGCGTGATTTTTGAGCCGAATTCAAACTCTCTGCACCAGTTTTCAGTTTCAAATTACGAATTTTTATACCGAAAATATGCCAATTACTGAAAACGGCGATGGGTCATATTTTGCCCAAACCCCCCTGCAGTTTTCAAAATGTCTGAAATGTCGGAAATTTGACTCCTGAGCGTGATTTTTGAGCCGAATTCTGACTCTCTGCACCTATTTTCAGTTTCAAATTACGACTTTTTATACCGAAAATATGCCAATTACTGTAAACGGCGATGGGTCATATTTTGCCCAAACCCCCCTGCAGTTTTCAAAATGTCTGAAATATCGGAAATTTGACTCCTGAGAGTGATTTTTGAGCCGAATTCTGACTCTCTGCACCTATTTTCAGTTTCAAATTACGACGTTTCATACCGAAAATATGCCAATTACTGAAAACGGCGATGGGTCATATTTTGCCCAAACCCCACTGCAGTTTTCAAAATGTCTGAAATGTCGGAAATTTGACTCCTGAGCGTGATTTTTTATCCGAATTCTGACTCTCTGCACCTATTTTCAGTTTCATATTACGAATTTTATACCGAACATATGCCAATTACTGAAAACGGCGATGGGTCATATTTTGCCCAAACCCCCCTGCAGTTTTCAAAATGTCTGAAATGTCGGAAATTTGACTCCTGAGCGTGTTTTTTTATCCGAATTCTGACTCTCTGCACCTATTTTCAGTTTCAAATTACGACTTTTTATACCGAAAATATGCCAATTACTGAAAACGGCGATGGGTCATATTTTGCCCAAACCCCCTGCAGTTTTCAAAATGTCTGAAATGTCGGCAATTTGACTCCTGAGCGTGATTTTTTAGCCAAATTCGGACTCTCTGCACCTATTTTCAGTTTCAAATTACGACGTTTCATACCGAAAATATTCCAATTACTGAAAACAGCGATGGGTCATATTTTGCCCAAACCCCACTGCAGTTTTCAAAATGTCTGAAATGTCGGAAATTTGACTCCTGAGCGTGATTTTTTATCCGAATTCTGACTCTTTGCACCTATTTTCAGTTTCATATTACGACTTTTTATACCGAACATATGCCAATTACTGAAAACAGCGATGGGTTATATTTTACCCAAACCCCCCTGCAGTTTTCAAAATGTCTTAAATGTCGGAAATTTGACTCCTGAGCGTGATTTTCGAGCCGAATTCTGACTCTCTGCACCTATTTTCAGTTTCAAATTACGACTTTTTATACCGAAAATATGTCAATTATTGAAAACGGCGATGGGTCATATTTTGCCCAAACCCCCCTGCAGTTTTCAAAATGTCTGAAATGTCGGAAATTTGACTCCTGATCGTGATTTTTTATCCGAATACTGACTCTCTGCACCTATTTTCAGTTTCAAATTACGACTTTTTATACCGAAAATATGCCAATTACTGAAAACGGCGATGGGTCATATTTTTCCCAAACCCCCTGCAGTTTTCAAAATGTCTGAAATGTCGGAAATTTGACTCCTGAGCGTGATTTTTTAGCCGAATTCGGACTCTCTGCACCTATTTTCAGTTTCAAATTACGACGTTTCATACCGAAAATATGCCAATTATACCGAAAATATGCCAATTACTGAAAACGGCGATGGGTCATATTTTGCCCAAACCCCCCTGCACTTTTCAAAATGTCTGAAATGTCGGAAATTTGACTCCTGAGCGTGATTTTTTAGCCGAATTCGGACTCTCTGCACCTATTTTTAGTTTCAAATTACGACGTTTCATACCGAAAATATGCCAATTACTGAAATCAGCGATGGGTCATATTTTGCCCAAACCCCCCTGCAGTTTTCAAAATGTCTGAAATGTCGGAAATTTAACTCCTGAGCGTGATTTTTGAGCCGAATTCTGACTCTCTGCACTTATTTTCAGTTTCAAATTACGACGTATCATACCGAAAATATGCCAATTACTGTAAACAGCGATGGGTCATATTTTGCCCAAACCCCCCTGCAGTTTTCAAAATGTTTGAAATGTCGGAAATTTGACTCCTGAGCGTGATTTTTGAGCCGAATTCTGACTCTCTGCACCTAATTTCAGTTTCAAATTACGACTTTTTATACTGAAAATATGCCAATTACTGAAAACGGCGACGGGTCATATTTTGCCCAAACCCCCTGCAGTTTTCAAAATGTCTGTAATGTAGGAAATTTGACTCCTGAGCGTGATTTTTGAGCCGAATTCTGGCTCTCTGCACCTATTTTCAGTTTCAAATTACGACTTTTTATACCGAAAATATGCCAATTACTGAAAACAGCGATGGGTCATATTTTGCCCAAACCCCCCTGCAGTTTTCAAAATGTCTGAAATGTCGGAAATTTGACTCCTGAACGTGATTTTTTATCTGAATTCTGACTCTCTGCACCTAATTTCAGTTTCAAATTACGACTTTTTATACCGAAAATATGCCAATTACTGAGAATGGCGATGGGTCATATTTTGCCCAAACCCCCCTGCAGTTTTCAAAATGTCTTAAATGTCGGAAATTTGACTCCTGAACGTGATTTTTGAGCCGAATTCTGACTCTCTGCACCTATTTTCAGTTTCAAATTACGACTTTTTATACCGAAAATATGCCAATTTCTGAAAACATCGATGGGTCATATTTTTCCCAAACCCCCCTGCAGTTTTCAAAATGTCTGAAATGTCGGAAATTTGACTCCTGAGCGTGATTTTTGAGCCGAATTCTGACTCTCTGCACCTATTTTGAGTGTCAAATTACGTCGTTTCATACCGAAAATATGCCAATTACTGAAAACAGCGATGGGTCATATTTTGCCCAAACCCCCCTGCAGTTTTTAAAATGTCTGAAATGTCGGAAATTTGACTCCTGAGCGTGATTTGTGAGCCGAATTCTAACTCTCTGCACCTAATTTCAGTTTCAAATTACGACGTTTCATACCGAAAATATGCCAATTACTGTAAACGGCGATGGGTCATTTTTTGCCCAAACCCCCCTGCAGTTTTCAAAATGTCTGAAATATCGGAAATTTGACTCCTGAGAGTGATTTTTGAGCCGAATTCTGACTCTCTGCACCTATTTTCAGTTTCAAATTACGACTTTTTATACCGAAAATATGCCAATTACTATAAACAGCGATGGGTCATATTTTGCCCAAACCCCCCTGCAGTTTTCAAAATGTCTGAAATGTCGGAAATTTGACTCCTGATCGCGATTTTTTATCCGAATTCTGACTCTCTGCACCTATTTTCAGTTTCAAATTACGACGTTCCATACCGAAAATATTCCAATTGCTGAAAACAGCAATGGGTCATATTTTGCCCAAACCCCCCTGCAGTTTTCAAAATGCCTGAAATGTCGGAAATTTGACTCCTGAGCGTGATGTTTTATCTGAATTCTGACTCTCTGCACCTAATTTCCGTTTCAAATTACGACTTTTTATACCGAAAATATGCCAATTACTGAAAACGGCGATGGGTCATATTTTGCCCAAACCCCCCTGCAGTTTTCAAAATGTCTGAAATGTCGGAAATTTGACTCCTGAGCGTGATTTTTGAGCCGAATTCTAACTCTCTGCACCAGTTTTCAGTTTCAAATTACGAATTTTTATACCGAAAATATGCCAATTACTGACAACGGCGATGGGTCATATTTTGCCCAAATCCCCCTGCAGTTTTCAAAATGTCTGAAATGTCGGAAATTTGACCCCTGAGCGTGATTTTTGAGCCGAATTCTGACTCTCTGCACCTTTTTTCAGTTTCAAATTACGACTTTTTATACCGAAAATATGCCAATTACTGTAAACGTCGATGGGTCATATTTTGCCCAAACCCCCCTGCAGTTTTCAAAATGTCTGAAATATCGGAAATTTGACTCCTGAGAGTGATTTTTGAGCCGAATTCTGACTCTCTGCACCTATTTTCAGTTTCAAATTACGACGTTTCATACCGAAAATATGCCAATTACTGAAAACAGCGATGGGTCATATTTTGCCCAAACCCCACTGCAGTTTTCAAAATGTCTGAAATGTCGGAAATTTGACTCCTGAGCGTGATTTTTTATCCGAATTCTGACTCTCTGCACCTATTTTCAGTTTCATATTACGAATTTTATACCGAACATATGCCAATTACTGAAAACGGCGATGGGTCATATTTTGCCCAAACCCCCCTGCAGTTTTCAAAATGTCTGAAATGTCGGAAATTTGACTCCTGAGCGTGTTTTTTTATCCGAATTCTGACTCTCTGCACCTATTTTCAGTTTCAAATAACGACTTTTTATACCGAAAATATGCCAATTACTGAAAACGGCGATGGGTCATATTTTGCCCAAACCCCCTGCAGTTTTCAAAATGTCTGAAATGTCGGCAATTTGACTCCTGAGCGTGATTTTTTAGCCAAATTCGGACTCTCTGCACCTATTTTCAGTTTCAAATTACGACGTTTCATACCGAAAATATTCCAATTACTGAAAACAGCGATGGGTCATATTTTGCCCAAACCCCACTGCAGTTTTCAAAATGTCTGAAATGTCGGAAATTTGACTCCTGAGCGTGATTTTTTATCCGAATTCTGACTCTCTGCACCTATTTTCAGTTTCATATTACGACTTTTTATACCGAACATATGCCAATTACTGAAAACAGCGATGGGTCATATTTTGCCCAAACCCCCCTGCAGTTTTCAAAATGTCTGAAATGTCGTTAATTTGACTCCTGAGCGTGATTTTCGAGCCGAATTCTGACTCTCTGCACCTATTTTCAGTTTCAAATTACGACTTTTTATACCGAAAATATGTCAATTACTGAAAACGGCGATGGGTCATATTTTGCCCAAACCCCCCTGCAGTTTTCAAAATGTCTGAAATGTCGGAAATTTGACTCCTGATCGTGATTTTTGATCCGAATTCTGACTCTCTGCACCTATTTTCAGTTTCAAATTACGACTTTTTATACCGAAAATATGCCAATTACTGAAAACGGCGATGGGTCATATTTTTCCCAAACCCCCTGCAGTTTTCAAAATGTCTGAAATGTCGGAAATTTGACTCCTGAGCGTGATTTTTTAGCCGAATTCGGACTCTCTGCACCTATTTTCAGTTTCAAATTACGACGTTTCATACCGAAAATATGCCAATTATTCCGAAAATATGCCAATTACTGAAAACGGCGATGGGTCATATTTTGCCCAAACCCCCCTGCACTTTTCAAAATGTCTGAAATGTCGGAAATTTGACTCCTGAGCGTGATTTTTTAGCCGAATTCGGACTCTCTGCACCTATTTTTAGTTTCAAATTACGACGTTTCATACCGAAAATATGCCAATTACTGAAATCAGCGATGGGTCATATTTTGCCCAAACCCCCCTGCAGTTTTCAAAATGTCTGAAATGTCGGAAATTTAACTCCTGAGCGTGATTTTTTATCCGAATTCTGACTCTCTGCACCTATTTTCAGTTTCAAATTACGACGTATCATACCGAAAATATGCCAATTACTGTAAACAGCGATGGGTCATATTTTGCCCAAACCCCCCTGCAGTTTTCAAAATGCCTGAAATGTCGGAAATTTGACTCCTGAGCGTGATTTTTGAGCCGAATTCTGACTCTCTGTACCTATTTTCAGTTTCAAATTACGTCGTTTCATACCGAAAATATGTCAATTACTGAAAACGGCGATGGGTCATATTTTTCCCAAACCCCCCTGCAGTTTTCAAAATGTCTGAAATGTCGTTAATTTGACTCCTGAGCGTGATTTTCGAGCCGAATTCTGACTCTCTGCACCTATTTTCAGTTTCAAATTACGACTTTTTATACCGAAAATATGTCAATTACTGAAAACGGCGATGGGTCATATTTTGCCCAAACCCCCCTGCAGTTTTCAAAATGTCTGAAATGTCGGAAATTTGACTCCTGATCGTGATTTTTGATCCGAATTCTGACTCTCTGCACCTATTTTCAGTTTCAAATTACGACTTTTTATACCGAAAATATGCCAATTACTGAAAACGGCGATGGGTCATATTTTTCCCAAACCCCCTGCAGTTTTCAAAATGTCTGAAATGTCGGAAATTTGACTCCTGAGCGTGATTTTTTAGCCGAATTCGGACTCTCTGCACCTATTTTCAGTTTCAAATTACGACGTTTCATACCGAAAATATGCCAATTATTCCGAAAATATGCCAATTACTGAAAACGGCGATGGGTCATATTTTGCCCAAACCCCCCTGCACTTTTCAAAATGTCTGAAATGTCGGAAATTTGACTCCTGAGCGTGATTTTTTAGCCGAATTCTGACTCTCTGCACCTATTTTTAGTTTCAAATTACGACGTTTCATACCGAAAATATGCCAATTACTGAAATCAGCGATGGGTCATATTTTGCCCAAACCCCCCTGCAGTTTTCAAAATGTCTGAAATGTCGGAAATTTAACTCCTGAGCGTGATTTTTTATCCGAATTCTGACTCTCTGCACCTATTTTCAGTTTCAAATTACGACGTATCATACCGAAAATATGCCAATTACTGTAAACAGCGATGGGTCATATTTTGTCCAAACCCCCCTGCAGTTTTCAAAATGCCTGAAATGTCGGAAATTTGACTCCTGAGCGTGATTTTTGAGCCGAATTCTGACTCTCTGTACCTATTTTCAGTTTCAAATTACGTCGTTTCATACCGAAAATATGTCAATTACTGAAAACGGCGATGGGTCATATTTTTCCCAAACCCCCCTGCAGTTTTCAAAATGTCTGAAATGTCGGAAATTTGACTCCTGAGCGTGATTTTTGAGCCGAATTCTGACTCTCTGCACCTATTTTGAGTGTCAAATTACGTCGTTTCATACCGAAAATATGCCAATTACTGAAAACAGCGATGGGTCATATTTTGCCCAAACCCCCCTGCAGTTTTTAAAATGTCTGAAATGTCGGAAATTTGACTCCTGAGCGTGATTTGTGAACCGAATTCTAACTCTCTGCACCTAATTTCAGTTTCAAATTACGACGTTTCATACCGAAAATATGCCAATTACTGTATACGGCGATGGGTCATTTTTTGCCCAAACCCCCCTGCAGTTTTCAAAATGTTTGAAATGTCGGAAATTTGACTCCTGAGCGTGATTTTCGAGCCGAATTCTGACTCTCTGCACCTATTTTCAGTTTCAAATTACGACTTTTTATAACGAAAATATGCCAATTACTGAAAACGGCGATGGGTCATATTTTGCCCAAACCCCCCTGCAGTTTTCAAAATGTCTGAAATGTCGGAAATTTGACTCCTGAGCGTGATTTTTGAGCCGAATTCTAACTCTCTGCACCTGTTTTCATTTTCAAATTACGAATTTTTATACCGAAAATATGCTAATTACTGAAAACGGCGATGGGTCATATTTTGCCCAAACCCCCCTGCAGTTTTCAAAATGTCTGAAATGTCGGAAATTTGACTCCTGAGCGTGATTTTTGAGCCGAATTCTGACTCTCTGCACCTATTTTCAGTTTCAAATTACGACGTTTCATACCGAAAATATGCCAATTACTGAAAACGGCGATGGGTCATATTTTGCCCAAACCCCCCTGCAGTTTTCAAAATGTCTGAAATGTCGGAAATTTGACTCCTGAGCGTGTTTTTTTATCCGAATTCTGACTCTCTGCACCTATTTTCAGTTTCAAATTAGGACTTTTTATACCGAAAATATGCCAATTACTGAAAACGGCGATGGGTCATATTTTGCCCAAACCCCCCCTGCAGTTTTCAAAATGTCTGAAATGTCGGAAATTTGACTCCTGAGCGTGATTTTTTTGGCGAATTCGGACTCTGCACCTATTTTCAGTTTCAAATTACGACGTTTCATACCGAAAATATTCCAATTACTGAAAACAGCGATGGGTCATATTTTGCCCAAACCCCCCTGCAGTTTTCAAAATGTCTGAAATGTCGGAAATTTGACTCCTGAGCGTGATTTTTTATCCGAATTCTGACTCTCTGCACCTATTTTCAGTTTCATATTACGACTTTTTATACCGAACATATGCCAATTACTGAAAACGGCGATGGGTCATATTTTGCCCAAACCCCCCTGCAAATTTCAAAATGTCTGAAATGTCGGAAATTTGACTCCTGAGCGTGATTTTGGAGCCGGAGTGTGACTCTCTGCACCTATTTTCAATTTCAAATTACGAATTTTTATACTGAAAATATGCCAATTACTGAAAACGGCGATGGGTCATATTTTGCCCAAACCCCCCTGCAGTTTTTAAAATGTCTGAAATGTCGAAAATTTGACTCCGGAGCGTGATTTTTGAGCCGAATTCTGACTTTCTGCACCTATTTTCAGTTTCAAATTACGACGTTTCCTACCGAAAATATGCCAATTACTATAAATAGCGATGGGTCATATTTTGCCCAAACCCCCCTGCAGTTTTCAAAATGTCTGAAATGTCGGAAATTTGACTCCTGATCGCGATTTTTTATCCGAATTCTGACTCTCAGCACCTATTTTCAGTTTCAAATTACGACTTTTTATACCGAAAATATGCCAATTACTGAAAACGGCGATGGGTCATATTTTGCCCAAACCCCCTGCAGTTTTCAAAATGTCGGAAATGTCGGAAATTTGACTCCTGAGTGTGATTTTTTAGCCGAATTCGGACTCTCTGCACTTATTTTCAGTTTCAAATTACGAAGTTTCATACCGAAAATATTCCAATTACTGAAAACAGCAATGGGTCATATTTTGCCCAAACCCCCCTGCAGTTTTCAAAATGCCTGAAATGTCGGAAATTTGACTCCTGAGCGTGATTTTTGAGCCGAATTCTGACTCTCTGTACCTATTTTCAGTTTCAAATTACGTCGTTTCATACCGAAAATATGCCAATTACTGAAAACCGCGATGGGTCATATTTTGCCCAAACCCCCCTGCAGTCTTCAAAATGTCTGAAATGTCGGAAATTTGACTCCTGAGCGTGATGTTTTATCTGAATTCTGACTCTCTGCACCTAATTTCAGTTTCAAATTAAGACTTTTTATACCGAAAATATGCCATTTACTGAAAACGGCGATGGGTCATATTTTGCCCAAACCCCCCTGCAGTTTTCAAAATGTCTGAAATGTCGGAAATTTGACTCCTGAGCGTGATTTTTGTGCCGAATTCTAACTCTCTGCACCTGTTTTCATTTTCAAATTACGATTTTTTATACCGAAAATATGCCAATTACTGAAAACGGCGATGGGTCATATTTTGCCCAAACCCCCCTGCAGTTTTCAAAATGTCTGAAATGTCGGAAATTTGACTCCTGAGCGTGATTTTTGAGCCGAATTCTGACTCTCTGCACCTATTTTCAGTTTCAAATTACGACTTTTTATACCGAAAATATGCCAATTACTGTAAACGGCGATGGGTCATATTTTGCCCAAACCCCCCTGCAGTTTTCAAAATGTCTGAAATATCGGAAATTTGACTCCTGAGAGTGATTTTTGAGCCGAATTCTGACTCTCTGCACCTATTTTCAGTTTCAAATTACGACGTTTCATACCGAAAATATGCCAATTACTGAAAACGGCGATGGGTCATATTTTGCCCAAACCCCCCTGCACTTTTCAAAATGTCTGAAATGTCGGAAATTTGACTCCTGAGCGTGTTTTTTTATCCGAATTCTGACTCTCTGCACCTATTTTCAGTTTCAAATTAGGACTTTTTATACCGAAAATATGCCAATTACTGAAAACGGCGATGGGTCATATTTTGCCCAAACCCCCTGCAGTTTTCAAAATGTCTGAAATGTCGGAAATTTGACTCCTGAGCGTGATTTTTTTCGCGAATTCGGACTCTCTGCACCTATTTTCAGTTTCAAATTACGACGTTTCATACCGAAAATATTCCAATTACTGAAAACAGCGATGGGTCATATTTTGCCCAAACCCCCCTGCAGTTTTCAAAATGTCTGAAATGTCGGAAATTTGACTCCTGAGCGTGATTTTTTATCCGAATTCTGACTCTCTGCACCTATTTTCAGTTTCATATTACGACTTTTTATACCGAACATATGCCAATTACTGAAAACAGCGATGGGTCATATTTTGCCCAAACCCCCCTGCAAATTTCAAAATGTCTGAAATGTCGGAAATTTGACTCCTGAGCGTGATTTTGGAGCCTAATTGTGACTCTCTGCACCTATTTTCAATTTCAAATTACGAATTTTTATACTGAAAATCTGCCAATTACTGAAAACGGCGATGGGTCATATTTTGCCCAAACCCCCCTGCAGTTTTTAAAATGTCTGAAATGTCGAAAATTTGACTCCGGAGCGTGATTTTTGAGCCGAATTCTGACTTTCTGCACCTATTTTCAGTTTCAAATTACGACGTTTCCTACCGAAAATATGCCAATTACTATAAACAGCGATGGGTCATATTTTGCCCAAACCCCCCTGCAGTTTTCAAAATGTCTGAAATGTCGGAAATTTGACTCCTGATCGCGATTTTTTATCCGAATTCTGACTCTCTGCACCTATTTTCAGTTTCAAATTACGACGTTTTATACCGAAAATATGCCAATTACTGAAAACGGCGATGGGTCATATTTTGCCCAAACCCCCTGCAGTTTTCAAAATGTCTGAAATGTCGGAAATTTGACTCCTGAGTGTGATTTTTTAGCTGAATTCGGACTCTCTGCACTTATTTTCAGTTTCAAATTACGACGTTTCATACCGAAAATATTCTAATTACTGAAAACAGCAATGGGTCATATTTTGCCCAAAACCCCCTGCAGTTTTCAAAATGCCTGAAATGTCGGAAATTTGACTCCTGAGCGTGATTTTTGAGCCGAATTCTGACTCTCTGTACCTATTTTCAGTTTCAAATTACGTCGTTTCATACCGAAAATATGTCAATTACTGAAAACGGCGATGGGTCATATTTTGCCCAAACCCCCCTGCAGTTTTCAAAATGTCTGAAATGTCGGAAATTTGACTCCTGAGCGTGATGTTTTATCTGAATTCTGACTCTCTGCACCTAATTTCAGTTTCAAATTACGACTTTTTATACCGAAAATATGCCAATTACTGAAAACGGCGATGGGTCATATTTTGCCCAAACCCCCCTGCAGTTTTCAAAATGTCTGAAATGTCGGAAATTTGACTCCTGAGCGTGATTTTTGAGCCGAATTCTAACTCTCTGCACCAGTTTTCAGTTTCAAATTACGAGTTTTTATACCGAAAATATGCCAATTACTGAAAACAGCGATGGGTCATATTTTGCCCAAACCCCCCTGCAGTTTTCAAAATGTCTGAAATGTCGGAAATTTGACTCCTGAGCGTGATTTTTGAGCCGAATTCTGACTCTCTGCACCTATTTTCAGTTTCAAATTACGACTTTTTATACCGAAAATATGCCAATTACTGTAAACGGCGATGGGTCATATTTTGCCCAAACCCCCCTGCAGTTTTCAAAATGTCTGAAATATCGGAAATTTGACTCCTGAGAGTGATTTTTGAGCCGAATTCTGACTCTCTGCACCTATTTTCAGTTTCAAATTACGACGTTTCATACCGAAAATATGCCAATTACTGAAAACTGCGATGGGTCATATTTTGCCCAAACCCCCCTGCAGTTTTCAAAATGTCTGAAATGTCGGAAATTTGACTCCTGAGCGTGATTTTTTATCCGAATTCTGACTCTCTGCACCTATTTTCAGTTTCATATTACGAACTTTATACCGAACATATGCCAATTACTGAAAACGGCGATGGGTCATATTTTGCCCAAACCCCCCTGCAGTTTTCAAAATGTCTGAAATGTCGGAAATTTGACTCCTGAACGTGTTTTTTTATCCAAATTCTGACTCTCTGCACCTATTTTCAGTTTCAAATTACGACTTTTTATACCAAAAATATGCCAATTACTGAAAACGGCGATGGGTCATATTTTGCCCAAACCCCCTGCAGTTTTCAAAATGTCTGAAATGTCGGCAATTTGACTCCTGAGCGTGATTTTTTAGCCAAATTCGGACTCTCTGCACCTATTTTCAGTTTCAAATTACGACGTTTCATACCGAAAATATTCCAATTACTGAAAACAGCGATGGGTCATATTTTGCCCAAACCCCACTGCAGTTTTCAAAATGTCTGAAATGTCGGAAATTTGACTCCTGAGCGTGATTTTTTATCCGAATTCTGACTCTCTGCACCTATTTTCAGTTTCATATTACGACTTTTTATACCGAACATATGCCAATTACTGAAAACAGCGATGGGTCATATTTTGCCCAAACCCCCCTGCAGTTTTCAAAATGTCTGAAATGTCGGAAATTTGACTCCTGAGCGTGATTTTTGAGCCGAATTCTAACTCTCTGCACCTGTTTTCATTTTCAAATTACGAATTTTTATATCGAAAATATGCCAATTACTGAAAACGGCGATGGGTCATATTTTGCCCAAACCCCCCCTGCAGTTTTCAAAATGTCTGAAATGTCGGAAATTTGACTCCTGAGCGTGATTTTTGAGCCGAATTCTGACTCTCTGCACCTATTTTCAGTTTCAAATTACGACTTTTTATACCGAAAATATGCCAATTACTGTAAACGGCGATGGGTCATATTTTGCCCAAACCCCCCTGCAGTTTTCAAAATGTCTGAAATATCGGAAATTTGACTCCTGAGAGTGATTTTTGAGCTGAATTCTGACTCTCTGCACCTATTTTCAGTTTCAAATTACGACGTTTCATACCGAAAATATGCCAATTACTGAAAACTGCGATGGGTCATATTTTGCCCAAACCCCCCTGCAGTTTTCAAAATGTCTGAAATGTCGGAAATTTGACTCCTGAGCGTGATTTTTTATCCGAATTCTGACTCTCTGCACCTATTTTCAGTTTCATATTACGAACTTTATACCGAACATATGCCAATTACTGAAAACGGCGATGGGTCATATTTTGCCCAAACCCCCCTGCAGTTTTCAAAATGTCTGAAATGTCGGAAATTTGACTCCTGAACGTGTTTTTTTATCCGAATTCTGACTCTCTGCACCTATTTTCAGTTTCAAATTACGACTTTTTATACCAAAAATATGCCAATTACTGAAAACGGCGATGGGTCATATTTTGCCCAAACCCCCTGCAGTTTTCAAAATGTCTGAAATGTCGGCAATTTGACTCCTGAGCGTGATTTTTTAGCCAAATTCGGACTCTCTGCACCTATTTTCAGTTTCAAATTACGACGTTTCATACCGAAAATATTCCAATTACTGAAAACAGCGATGGGTCATATTTTGCCCAAACCCCACTGCAGTTTTCAAAATGTCTGAAATGTCGGAAATTTGACTCCTGAGCGTGATTTTTTATCCGAATTCTGACTCTCTGCACCTATTTTCAGTTTCATATTACGACTTTTTATACCGAACATATGCCAATTACTGAAAACAGCGATGGGTCATATTTTGCCCAAACCCCCCTGCAGTTTTCAAAATGTCTGAAATGTCGGAAATTTGACTCCTGAGCGTGATTTTTGAGCCGAATTCTAACTCTCTGCACCTGTTTTCATTTTCAAATTACGAATTTTTATATCGAAAATATGCCAATTACTGAAAACGGCGATGGGTCATATTTTGCCCAAACCCCCCTGCAGTTTTCAAAATGTCTGAAATGTCGGAAATTTGACTCCTGAGCGTGATTTTTGAGCCGAATTCTGACTCTCTGCACCTATTTTCAGTTTCAAATTACGACTTTTTATACCGAAAATATGCCAATTACTGTAAACGGCGATGGGCCATATTTTGCCCAAACCCCCCTGCAGTTTTCAAAATGTCTGAAATATCGGAAATTTGACTCCTGAGAGTGATTTTTGAGCTGAATTCTGACTCTCTGCACCTATTTTCAGTTTCAAATTACGACGTTTCATACCGAAAATATGCCAATTACTGAAAACGGCGATGGGTCATATTTTGCCCAAACCCCCCTGCACTTTTCAAAATGTCTGAAATGTCGGAAATTTGACTCCTGAGCGTGTTTTTTTATCCGAATTCTGACTCTCTGCACCTATTTTCAGTTTCAAATTAGGACTTTTTATACCGAAAATATGCCAATTACTGAAAACGGCGATGGGTCATATTTTGCCCAAACCCCCTGCAGTTTTCAAAATGTCTGAAATGTCGGAAATTTGACTCCTGAGCGTGATTTTTTTGGCGAATTCGGACTCTCTGCACCTATTTTCAGTTTCAAATTACGACGTTTCATACCGAAAATATTCCAATTACTGAAAACAGCGATGGGTCATATTTTGCCCAAACCCCCCTGCAGTTTTCAAAATGTCTGAAATGTCGGAAATTTGACTCCTGATCGCGATTTTTTATCCGAATTCTGACTCTCTGCACCTATTTTCAGTTTCAAATTACGACGTTTTATACCGAAATTATGCCAATTACTAAAAACGGCGATGGGTCATATTTTGCCCAAACCCCCTGCAGTTTTCAAAATGTCTGAAATGTCGGAAATTTGACTCCTGAGTGTGATTTTTTAGCCGAATTCGGACTCTCTGCACTTATTTTCAGTTTCAAATTACGACGTTTCATACCGAAAATATTCCAATTACTGAAAACAGCAATGGGTCATATTTTGCCCAAACCCCACTGCAGTTTTCAAAATGCCTGAAATGTCGGAAATTTGACTCCGGAGCGTGATTTTTGAGCCGAATTCTGACTCTTTGTACCTATTTTCAGTTTCAAATTACGTCGTTTCATACCGAAAATATGTCAATTACTGAAAACGGCGATGGGTCATATTTTGCCCAAACCCCCCTGCAGTTTTCAAAATGTCTGAAATGTCGGAAATTTGACTCCTGAGCGTGATGTTTTATCTGAATTCTGACTCTCTGCACCTAATTTCAGTTTCAAATTACGACTTTTTATACCGAAAATATGCCAATTACTGAAAACGGCGATGGGTCATATTTTGCCCAAACCCCCCTGCAGTTTTCAAAATGTCTGAAATGTCGGAAATTTGACTCCTGAGCGTGATTTTTGAGCCGAATTCTAACTCTCTGCACCAGTTTTCAGTTTCAAATTACGAGTTTTTATACCGAAAATATGCCAATTACTGAAAACGGCGATGGGTCATATTTTGCCCAAACCCCCCTGCAGTTTTCAAAATGTCTGAAATGTCGGAAATTTGACTCCTGAGCGTGATTTTTGAGCCGAATTCTGACTCTCTGCACCTATTTTCAGTTTCAAATTACGACTTTTTATACCGAAAATATGCCAATTACTGTAAACGGCGATGGGTCATATTTTGCCCAAACCCCCCTGCAGTTTTCAAAATGTCTGAAATATCGGAAATTTGACTCCTGAGAGTGATTTTTGAGCCGAATTCTGACTCT
The DNA here is from genome assembly GCF_040958095.1 of Procambarus clarkii. NCBI lineage: Eukaryota > Metazoa > Arthropoda > Malacostraca > Decapoda > Cambaridae > Procambarus > Procambarus clarkii. Next base: position 6,458,299 of record NC_091224.1, read on the forward strand.
CTGCACCTATTTTCAGTTTCAAATTACGACGTTTCATACCGAAAATATGCCAATTACTGAAAACTGCGATGGGTCATATTTTGCCCAAACCCCCCTGCAGTTTTCAAAATGTCGGAAATGTCGGAAATTTGATTCCTGAGCGTGATTTTTTATCCGAATTCTGACTCTCTGCACCTATTTTCAGTTTCATATTACGAACTTTATACCGAACATATGCCAATTACTGAAAACGGCGATGGGTCATATTTTGCCCAAACCCCCCTGCAGTTTTCAAAATGTCTGAAATGTCGGAAATTTGACTCCTGAACGTGTTTTTTTATCCGAATTCTGACTCTCTGCACCTATTTTCAGTTTCAAATTACGACTTTTTATACCGAAAATATGCCAATTACTGAAAACGGCGATGGGTCATATTTTGCCCAAACCCCCTGCAGTTTTCAAAATGTCTGAAATGTCGGCAATTTGACTCCTGAGCGTGATTTTTTTAGCCAAATTCGGACTCTCTGCACCTATTTTCAGTTTCAAATTACGACGTTTCATACCGAAAATATTCCAATTACTGAAAACAGCGATGGGTCATATTTTGCCCAAACCCCACTGCAGTTTTCAAAATGTCTGAAATGTCGGAAATTTGACTCCTGAGCGTGATTTTTTATCCGAATTCTGACTCTCTGCACCTATTTTCAGTTTCATATTACGACTTTTTATACCGAACATATGCCAATTACTGAAAACAGCGATGGGTCATATTTTGCCCAAACCCCCCTGCAGTTTTCAAAATGTCTGAAATGTCGGAAATTTGACTCCTGAGCGTGATTTTTGAGCCGAATTCTGACTCTCTGCACCTATTTTCAGTTTCAAATTACGACTTTTTATACCGAAAATATGCCAATTACTGTAAACGGCGATGGGTCATATTTTGCACAAACCCCCCTGCAGTTTTCAAAATGTCTGAAATATCGGAAATTTGACTCCTGAGAGTGATTTTTGAGCTGAATTCTGACTCTCTGCACCTATTTTCAGTTTCAAATTACGACGTTTCATACCGAAAATATGCCAATTACTGAAAACGGCGATGGGTCATATTTTGCCCAAACCCCCCTGCACTTTTCAAAATGTCTGAAATGTCGGAAATTTGACTCCTGAGCGTGTTTTTTTATCCGAATTCTGACTCTCTGCACCTATTTTCAGTTTCAAATTAGGACTTTTTATACCGAAAATATGCCAATTACTGAAAACGGCGATGGGTCATATTTTGCCCAAACCCCCTGCAGTTTTCAAAATGTCTGAAATGTCGGAAATTTGACTCCTGAGCGTGATTTTTTTGGCGAATTCGGACTCTCTGCACCTATTTTCAGTTTCAAATTACGACGTTTCATACCGAAAATATTCCAATTACTGAAAACAGCGATGGGTCATATTTTGCCCAAACCCCCCTGCAGTTTTCAAAATGTCTGAAATGTCGGAAATTTGACTCCTGATCGCGATTTTTTATCCGAATTCTGACTCTCTGCACCTATTTTCAGTTTCAAATTACGACGTTTTATACCGAAATTATGCCAATTACTAAAAACGGCGATGGGTCATATTTTGCCCAAACCCCCTGCAGTTTTCAAAATGTCTGAAATGTCGGAAATTTGACTCCTGAGTGTGATTTTTTAGCCGAATTCGGACTCTCTGCACTTATTTTCAGTTTCAAATTACGACGTTTCATACCGAAAATATTCCAATTACTGAAAACAGCAATGGGTCATATTTTGCCCAAACCCCACTGCAGTTTTCAAAATGCCTGAAATGTCGGAAATTTGGCTCCGGAGCGTGATTTTTGAGCCGAATTCTGACTCTTTGTACCTATTTTCAGTTTCAAATTACGTCGTTTCATACCGAAAATATGTCAATTACTGAAAACGGCGATGGGTCATATTTTGCCCAAACCCCCCTGCAGTTTTCAAAATGTCTGAAATGTCGGAAATTTGACTCCTGAGCGTGATGTTTTATCTGAATTCTGACTCTCTGCACCTAATTTCAGTTTCAAATTACGACTTTTTATACCGAAAATATGCCAATTACTGAAAACGGCGATGGGTCATATTTTGCCCAAACCCCCCTGCAGTTTTCAAAATGTCTGAAATGTCGGAAATTTGACTCCTGAGCGTGATTTTTGAGCCGAATTCTAACTCTCTGCACCAGTTTTCAGTTTCAAATTACGAGTTTTTATACCGAAAATATGCCAATTACTGAAAACGGCGATGGGTCATATTTTGCCCAAACCCCCCTGCAGTTTTCAAAATGTCTGAAATGTCGGAAATTTGACTCCTGAGCGTGATTTTTGAGCCGAATTCTGACTCTCTGCACCTATTTTCAGTTTCAAATTACGACTTTTTATACCGAAAATATGCCAATTACTGTAAACGGCGATGGGTCATATTTTGCCCAAACCCCCCTGCAGTTTTCAAAATGTCTGAAATATCGGAAATTTGACTCCTGAGAGTGATTTTTGAGCCGAATTCTGACTCTCTGCACCTATTTTCAGTTTCAAATTACGACGTTTCATACCGAAAATATGCCAATTACTGAAAACTGCGATGGGTCATATTTTGCCCAAACCCCCCTGCAGTTTTCAAAATGTCGGAAATGTCGGAAATTTGATTCCTGAGCGTGATTTTTTATCCGAATTCTGACTCTCTGCACCTATTTTCAGTTTCATATTACGAACTTTATACCGAACATATGCCAATTACTGAAAACGGCGATGGGTCATATTTTGCCCAAACCCCCCTGCAGTTTTCAAAATGTCTGAAATGTCGGAAATTTGACTCCTGAACGTGTTTTTTTATCCGAATTCTGACTCTCTGCACCTATTTTCAGTTTCAAATTACGACTTTTTATACCGAAAATATGCCAATTACTGAAAACGGCGATGGGTCATATTTTGCCCAAACCCCCTGCAGTTTTCAAAATGTCTGAAATGTCGGCAATTTGACTCCTGAGCGTGATTTTTTTAGCCAAATTCGGACTCTCTGCACCTATTTTCAGTTTCAAATTACGACGTTTCATACCGAAAATATTCCAATTACTGAAAACAGCGATGGGTCATATTTTGCCCAAACCCCACTGCAGTTTTCAAAATGTCTGAAATGTCGGAAATTTGACTCCTGAGCGTGATTTTTTATCCGAATTCTGACTCTCTGCACCTATTTTCAGTTTCATATTACGACTTTTTATACCGAACATATGCCAATTACTGAAAACAGCGATGGGTCATATTTTGCCCAAACCCCCCTGCAGTTTTCAAAATGTCTGAAATGTCGGAAATTTGACTCCTGAGCGTGATTTTTGAGCCGAATTCTAACTCTCTGCACCTGTTTTCATTTTCAAATTACGAATTTTTATACCGAAAATATGCCAATTACTGAAAACGGCGATGGGTCATATTTTGCCCAAACCCCCCTGCAGTTTTCAAAATGTCTGAAATGTCGGAAATTTGACTCCTGAGCGTGATTTTTGAGCCGAATTCTGACTCTCTGCACCTATTTTCAGTTTCAAATTACGACTTTTTATACCGAAAATATGCCAATTACTGTAAACGGCGATGGGTCATATTTTGCCCAAACCCCCCTGCAGTTTTCAAAATGTCTGAAATATCGGAAATTTGACTCCTGAGAGTGATTTTTGAGCCGAATTCTGACTCTCTGCACCTATTTTCAGTTTCAAATTACGACGTTTCATACCGAAAATATGCCAATTACTGAAAACGGCGATGGGTCATATTTTGCCCAAACCCCCCTGCACTTTTCAAAATGTCTGAAATGTCGGAAATTTGACTCCTGAGCGTGTTTTTTTATCCGAATTCTGACTCTCTGCACCTATTTTCAGTTTCAAATAAGGACTTTTTATACCGAAAATATGCCAATTACTGAAAACGGCGATGGGTCATATTTTGCCCAAACCCCCTGCAGTTTTCAAAATGTCTGAAATGTCGGAAATTTGACTCCTGAGCGTGATTTTTTTGGCGAATTCGGACTCTCTGCACCTATTTTCAGTTTCAAATTACGACGTTTCATACCGAAAATATTCCAATTACTGAAAACAGCGATGGGTCATATTTTGCCCAAACCCCCCTGCAGTTTTCAAAATGTCTGAAATGTCGGAAATTTGACTCCTGATCGCGATTTTTTATCCGAATTCTGACTCTCTGCACCTATTTTCAGTTTCAAATTACGACGTTTTATACCGAAATTATGCCAATTACTGAAAACGGCGATGGGTCATATTTTGCCCAAACCCCCTGCAGTTTTCAAAATGTCTGAAATGTCGGCAATTTGACTCCTGAGCGTGATTTTTTAGCCAAATTCGGACTCTCTGCACCTATTTTCAGTTTCAAATTACGACGTTTCATACCGAAAATATTCCAATTACTGAAAACGGCGATGGGTCATATTTTGCCCAAACCCCACTGCAGTTTTCAAAATGTCTGAAATGTCGGAAATTTGACTCCTGAGCGTGATTTTTTATCCGAATTCTGACTCTCTGCACCTATTTTCAGTTTCATATTACGACTTTTTATACCGAACATATGCCAATTACTGAAAACAGCGATGGGTCATATTTTGCCCAAACCCCCCTGCAGTTTTCAAAATGTCTGAAATGTCGGAAATTTGACTCCTGAGCGTGATTTTTGAGCCGAATTCTAACTCTCTGCACCTGTTTTCATTTTCAAATTACGAATTTTTATACCGAAAATATGCCAATTACTGAAAACGGCGATGGGTCATATTTTGCCCAAACCCCCCGGCAGTTTTCAAAATGTCTGAAATGTCGGAAATTTGACTCCTGAGCGTGATTTTTGAGCCGAATTCTGACTCTCTGCACCTATTTTCAGTTTCAAATTACGACTTTTTATACCGAAAATATGCCAATTACTGTAAACGGCGATGGGTCATATTTTGCCCAAACCCCCCTGCAGTTTTCAAAATGTCTGAAATATCGGAAATTTGACTCCTGAGAGTGATTTTTGAGCCGAATTCTGACTCTCTGCACCTATTTTCAGTTTCAAATTACGACGTTTCATACCGAAAATATGCCAATTACTGAAAACGGCGATGGGTCATATTTTGCCCAAACCCCCCTGCACTTTTCAAAATGTCTGAAATGTCGGAAATTTGACTCCTGAGCGTGTTTTTTTATCCGAATTCTGACTCTCTGCACCTATTTTCAGTTTCAAATTAGGACTTTTTATACCGAAAATATGCCAATTACTGAAAACGGCGATGGGTCATATTTTGCCCAAACCCCCTGCAGTTTTCAAAATGTCTGAAATGTCGGAAATTTGACTCCTGAGCGTGATTTTTTTGGCGAATTCGGACTCTCTGCACCTATTTTCAGTTTCAAATTACGACGTTTCATACCGAAAATATTCCAATTACTGAAAACAGCGATGGGTCATATTTTGCCCAAACCCCCCTGCAGTTTTCAAAATGTCTGAAATGTCGGAAATTTGACTCCTGAGCGTGATTTTTTATCCGAATTCTGACTCTCTGCACCTATTTTCAGTTTCATATTACGACTTTTTATGCCGAACATATGCCAATTACTGAAAACGGCGATGGGTCATATTTTGCCCAAACCCCCCTGCAGTTTTTAAAATGTCTGAAATGTCGAAAATTTGACTCCGGAGCGTGATTTTTGAGCCGAATTCTGACTTTCTGCACCTATTTTCAGTTTCAAATTACGACGTTTCCTACCGAAAATATGCCAATTACTATAAACAGCGATGGGTCATATTTTGCCCAAACCCCCCTGCAGTTTTCAAAATGTCTGAAATGTCGGAAATTTGACTCCTGATCGCGATTTTTTATCCGAATTCTGACTCTCTGCACCTATTTTCAGTTTCAAATTACGACGTTTTATACCGAAAATATGCCAATTACTGAAAACGGCGATGGGTCATATTTTGCCCAAACCCCCTGCAGTTTTCAAAATGTCTGAAATGTCGGAAATTTGACTCCTGAGTGTGATTTTTTAGCCGAATTCGGACTCTCTGCACTTATTTTCAGTTTCAAATTACGACGTTTCATACCGAAAATATGCCAATTACTGAAAACGGCGATGGGTCATATTTTGTCCAAACCCCCTGCAGTTTTCAAAATGTCTGAAATGTCGGAAATTTGACTCCTGAGCGTGATTTTTTAGCCAAATTCGGACTCTCTGCACCTATTTTCAGTTTCAAATTACGACGTTTCATACCGAAAATATTCCAATTACTGAAAACAGCGATGGGTCATATTTTGCCCAAACCCCACTGCAGTTTTCAAAATGTCTGAAATGTCGGAAATTTGACTCCTGAGCGTGATTTTTTATCCGAATTCTGACTCTCTGCACCTATTTTCAGTTTCATATTACGACTTTTTATACCGAACATATGCCAATTACTGAAAACAGCGATGGGTCATATTTTGCCCAAACCCCCCTGCAGTTTTCAAAATGTCTGAAATGTCGGAAATTTGACTCCTGAGCGTGATTTTTGAACCGAATTCTAACTCTCTGCACCTGTTTTCATTTTCAAATTACGAATTTTTATACCGAAAATATGCCAATTACTGAAAACGGCGATGGGTCATATTTTGCCCAAACCCCCCTGCAGTTTTCAAAATGTCTGAAATGTCGGAAATTTGACTCCTGAGCGTGATTTTTGAGCCGAATTCTGACTCTCTGCACCTATTTTCAGTTTCAAATTACGACTTTTTATACCGAAAATATGCCAATTACTGTAAACGGCGATGGGTCATATTTTGCCCAAACCCCCCTGCAGTTTTCAAAATGTCTGAAATATCGGAAATTTGACTCCTGAGAGTGATTTTTGAGCCGAATTCTGACTCTCTGCACCTATTTTCAGTTTCAAATTACGACGTTTCATACCGAAAATATGCCAATTACTGAAAACGGCGATGGGTCATATTTTGCCCAAACCCCCCTGCACTTTTCAAAATGTCTGAAATGTCGGAAATTTGACTCCTGAGCGTGTTTTTTTATCCAAATTCTGACTCTCTGCACCTATTTTCAGTTTCAAATTAGGACTTTTTATACCGAAAATATGCCAATTACTGAAAACGGCGATGGGTCATATTTTGCCCAAACCCCCTGCAGTTTTCAAAATGTCTGAAATGTCGGAAATTTGACTCCTGAGCGTGATTTTTTTTGGCGAATTCGGACTCTCTGCACCTATTTTCAGTTTCAAATTACGACGTTTCATACCGAAAATATTCCAATTACTGAAAACAGCGATGGGTCATATTTTGCCCAAACCCCCCTGCAGTTTTCAAAATGTCTGAAATGTCGGAAATTTGACTCCTGAGCGTGATTTTTTATCCGAATTCTGACTCTCTGCACCTATTTTCAGTTTCATATTACGACTTTTTATACCGAACATATGCCAATTACTGAAAACGGCGATGGGTCATATTTTGCCCAAACCCCCCTGCAAATTTCAAAATGTCTGAAATGTCGGAAATTTGACTCCTGAGCGTGATTTTGGAGCCGAATTGTGACTCTCTGCACCTATTTTCAATTTCAAATTACGAATTTTTATACTGAAAATCTGCCAATTACTGAAAACGGCGATGGGTCATATTTTGCCCAAACCCCCCTGCAGTTTTTAAAATGTCTGAAATGTCGAAAATTTGACTCCGGAGCGTGATTTTTGAGCCGAATTCTGACTTTCTGCACCTATTTTCAGTTTCAAATTACGACGTTTCCTACCGAAAATATGCCAATTACTATAAACAGCGATGGGTCATATTTTGCCCAAACCCCCCTGCAGTTTTCAAAATGTCTGAAATGTCGGAAATTTGACTCCTGATCGCGATTTTTTATCCGAATTCTGACTCTCTGCACCTATTTTCAGTTTCAAATTACGACGTTTTATACCGAAAATATGCCAATTACTGAAAACGGCGATGGGTCATATTTTGCCCAAACCCCCTGCAGTTTTCAAAATGTCTAAAATGTCGGAAATTTGACTCCTGAGTGTGATTTTTTAGCCGAATTCGGACTCTCTGCACTTATTTTCAGTTTCAAATTACGACGTTTCATACCGAAAATATTCCAATTACTGAAAACAGCAATGGGTCATATTTTGCCCAAACCCCCCTGCAGTTTTCAAAATGTCTGAAATGTTGGAAATTTGACTCCTGAGTGTGATGTTTTATCTGAATTCTGACTCTCTGCACCTAATTTCAGTTTCAAATTACGACTTTTTATACCGAAAATATGCCAATTACTGAAAACGGCGATGGGTCATATTTTGCCCAAACCCCCCTGCAGTTTTCAAAATGTCTGAAATGTCGGAAATTTGACTCCTGAGCGTGATTTTTGAGCCGAATTCTAACTCTCTGCACCAGTTTTCAGTTTCAAATTACGAATTTTTATACCGAAAATATGCCAATTACTGAAAACGGCGATGGGTCATATTTTGCCCAAACCCCCCTGCAGTTTTCAAAATGTCTGAAATGTCGGAAATTTGACTCCTGAGCGTGATTTTTGAGCCGAATTCTGACTCTCTGCACCTATTTTCAGTTTCAAATAAGGACTTTTTATACCGAAAATATGCCAATTACTGAAAACGGCGATGGGTCATATTTTGCCCAAACCCCCTGCAGTTTTCAAAATGTCTGAAATGTCGGAAATTTGACTCCTGAGCGTGATTTTTTTGGCGAATTCGGACTCTCTGCACCTATTTTCAGTTTCAAATTACGACGTTTCATACCGAAAATATTCCAATTACTGAAAACAGCGATGGGTCATATTTTGCCCAAACCCCCCTGCAGTTTTCAAAATGTCTGAAATGTCGGAAATTTGACTCCTGATCGCGATTTTTTATCCGAATTCTGACTCTCTGCACCTATTTTCAGTTTCAAATTACGACGTTTTATACCGAAATTATGCCAATTACTGAAAACGGCGATGGGTCATATTTTGCCCAAACCCCCTGCAGTTTTCAAAATGTCTGAAATGTCGGCAATTTGACTCCTGAGCGTGATTTTTTAGCCAAATTCGGACTCTCTGCACCTATTTTCAGTTTCAAATTACGACGTTTCATACCGAAAATATTCCAATTACTGAAAACGGCGATGGGTCATATTTTGCCCAAACCCCACTGCAGTTTTCAAAATGTCTGAAATGTCGGAAATTTGACTCCTGAGCGTGATTTTTTATCCGAATTCTGACTCTCTGCACCTATTTTCAGTTTCATATTACGACTTTTTATACCGAACATATGCCAATTACTGAAAACAGCGATGGGTCATATTTTGCCCAAACCCCCCTGCAGTTTTCAAAATGTCTGAAATGTCGGAAATTTGACTCCTGAGCGTGATTTTTGAGCCGAATTCTAACTCTCTGCACCTGTTTTCATTTTCAAATTACGAATTTTTATACCGAAAATATGCCAATTACTGAAAACGGCGATGGGTCATATTTTGCCCAAACCCCCCGGCAGTTTTCAAAATGTCTGAAATGTCGGAAATTTGACTCCTGAGCGTGATTTTTGAGCCGAATTCTGACTCTCTGCACCTATTTTCAGTTTCAAATTACGACTTTTTATACCGAAAATATGCCAATTACTGTAAACGGCGATGGGTCATATTTTGCCCAAACCCCCCTGCAGTTTTCAAAATGTCTGAAATATCGGAAATTTGACTCCTGAGAGTGATTTTTGAGCCGAATTCTGACTCTCTGCACCTATTTTCAGTTTCAAATTACGACGTTTCATACCGAAAATATGCCAATTACTGAAAACGGCGATGGGTCATATTTTGCCCAAACCCCCCTGCACTTTTCAAAATGTCTGAAATGTCGGAAATTTGACTCCTGAGCGTGTTTTTTTATCCGAATTCTGACTCTCTGCACCTATTTTCAGTTTCAAATTAGGACTTTTTATACCGAAAATATGCCAATTACTGAAAACGGCGATGGGTCATATTTTGCCCAAACCCCCTGCAGTTTTCAAAATGTCTGAAATGTCGGAAATTTGACTCCTGAGCGTGATTTTTTTGGCGAATTCGGACTCTCTGCACCTATTTTCAGTTTCAAATTACGACGTTTCATACCGAAAATATTCCAATTACTGAAAACAGCGATGGGTCATATTTTGCCCAAACCCCCCTGCAGTTTTCAAAATGTCTGAAATGTCGGAAATTTGACTCCTGAGCGTGATTTTTTATCCGAATTCTGACTCTCTGCACCTATTTTCAGTTTCATATTACGACTTTTTATGCCGAACATATGCCAATTACTGAAAACGGCGATGGGTCATATTTTGCCCAAACCCCCCTGCAGTTTTTAAAATGTCTGAAATGTCGAAAATTTGACTCCGGAGCGTGATTTTTGAGCCGAATTCTGACTTTCTGCACCTATTTTCAGTTTCAAATTACGACGTTTCCTACCGAAAATATGCCAATTACTATAAACAGCGATGGGTCATATTTTGCCCAAACCCCCCTGCAGTTTTCAAAATGTCTGAAATGTCGGAAATTTGACTCCTGATCGCGATTTTTTATCCGAATTCTGACTCTCTGCACCTATTTTCAGTTTCAAATTACGACGTTTTATACCGAAAATATGCCAATTACTGAAAACGGCGATGGGTCATATTTTGCCCAAACCCCCTGCAGTTTTCAAAATGTCTGAAATGTCGGAAATTTGACTCCTGAGTGTGATTTTTTAGCCGAATTCGGACTCTCTGCACTTATTTTCAGTTTCAAATTACGACGTTTCATACCGAAAATATGCCAATTACTGAAAACGGCGATGGGTCATATTTTGTCCAAACCCCCTGCAGTTTTCAAAATGTCTGAAATGTCGGAAATTTGACTCCTGAGCGTGATTTTTTAGCCAAATTCGGACTCTCTGCACCTATTTTCAGTTTCAAATTACGACGTTTCATACCGAAAATATTCCAATTACTGAAAACAGCGATGGGTCATATTTTGCCCAAACCCCACTGCAGTTTTCAAAATGTCTGAAATGTCGGAAATTTGACTCCTGAGCGTGATTTTTTATCCGAATTCTGACTCTCTGCACCTATTTTCAGTTTCATATTACGACTTTTTATACCGAACATATGCCAATTACTGAAAACAGCGATGGGTCATATTTTGCCCAAACCCCCCTGCAGTTTTCAAAATGTCTGAAATGTCGGAAATTTGACTCCTGAGCGTGATTTTTGAACCGAATTCTAACTCTCTGCACCTGTTTTCATTTTCAAATTACGAATTTTTATACCGAAAATATGCCAATTACTGAAAACGGCGATGGGTCATATTTTGCCCAAACCCCCCTGCAGTTTTCAAAATGTCTGAAATGTCGGAAATTTGACTCCTGAGCGTGATTTTTGAGCCGAATTCTGACTCTCTGCACCTATTTTCAGTTTCAAATTACGACTTTTTATACCGAAAATATGCCAATTACTGTAAACGGCGATGGGTCATATTTTGCCCAAACCCCCCTGCAGTTTTCAAAATGTCTGAAATATCGGAAATTTGACTCCTGAGAGTGATTTTTGAGCCGAATTCTGACTCTCTGCACCTATTTTCAGTTTCAAATTACGACGTTTCATACCGAAAATATGCCAATTACTGAAAACGGCGATGGGTCATATTTTGCCCAAACCCCCCTGCACTTTTCAAAATGTCTGAAATGTCGGAAATTTGACTCCTGAGCGTGTTTTTTTATCCAAATTCTGACTCTCTGCACCTATTTTCAGTTTCAAATTAGGACTTTTTATACCGAAAATATGCCAATTACTGAAAACGGCGATGGGTCATATTTTGCCCAAACCCCCTGCAGTTTTCAAAATGTCTGAAATGTCGGAAATTTGACTCCTGAGCGTGATTTTTTTTGGCGAATTCGGACTCTCTGCACCTATTTTCAGTTTCAAATTACGACGTTTCATACCGAAAATATTCCAATTACTGAAAACAGCGATGGGTCATATTTTGCCCAAACCCCCCTGCAGTTTTCAAAATGTCTGAAATGTCGGAAATTTGACTCCTGAGCGTGATTTTTTATCCGAATTCTGACTCTCTGCACCTATTTTCAGTTTCATATTACGACTTTTTATACCGAACATATGCCAATTACTGAAAACGGCGATGGGTCATATTTTGCCCAAACCCCCCTGCAAATTTCAAAATGTCTGAAATGTCGGAAATTTGACTCCTGAGCGTGATTTTGGAGCCGAATTGTGACTCTCTGCACCTATTTTCAATTTCAAATTACGAATTTTTATACTGAAAATCTGCCAATTACTGAAAACGGCGATGGGTCATATTTTGCCCAAACCCCCCTGCAGTTTTTAAAATGTCTGAAATGTCGAAAATTTGACTCCGGAGCGTGATTTTTGAGCCGAATTCTGACTTTCTGCACCTATTTTCAGTTTCAAATTACGACGTTTCCTACCGAAAATATGCCAATTACTATAAACAGCGATGGGTCATATTTTGCCCAAACCCCCCTGCAGTTTTCAAAATGTCTGAAATGTCGGAAATTTGACTCCTGATCGCGATTTTTTATCCGAATTCTGACTCTCTGCACCTATTTTCAGTTTCAAATTACGACGTTTTATACCGAAAATATGCCAATTACTGAAAACGGCGATGGGTCATATTTTGCCCAAACCCCCTGCAGTTTTCAAAATGTCTAAAATGTCGGAAATTTGACTCCTGAGTGTGATTTTTTAGCCGAATTCGGACTCTCTGCACTTATTTTCAGTTTCAAATTACGACGTTTCATACCGAAAATATTCCAATTACTGAAAACAGCAATGGGTCATATTTTGCCCAAACCCCCCTGCAGTTTTCAAAATGTCTGAAATGTTGGAAATTTGACTCCTGAGTGTGATGTTTTATCTGAATTCTGACTCTCTGCACCTAATTTCAGTTTCAAATTACGACTTTTTATACCGAAAATATGCCAATTACTGAAAACGGCGATGGGTCATATTTTGCCCAAACCCCCCTGCAGTTTTCAAAATGTCTGAAATGTCGGAAATTTGACTCCTGAGCGTGATTTTTGAGCCGAATTCTAACTCTCTGCACCAGTTTTCAGTTTCAAATTACGAATTTTTATACCGAAAATATGCCAATTACTGAAAACGGCGATGGGTCATATTTTGCCCAAACCCCCCTGCAGTTTTCAAAATGTCTGAAATGTCGGAAATTTGACTCCTGAGCGTGATTTTTGAGCCGAATTCTGACTCTCTGCACCTATTTTCAGTTTCAAATTACGACTTTTTATACCGAAAATATGCCAATTACTGAAAACGGCGATGGGTCATATTTTGCCCAAACCCCCTGCAGTTTTCAAAATGTCTGAAATGTCGGCAATTTGACTCCTGAGCGTGATTTTTTAGCCAAATTCGGACTCTCTGCACCTATTTTCAGTTTCAAATTACGACGTTTCATACCGAAAATATTCCAATTACTGAAAACAGCGATGGGTCATATTTTGCCCAAACCCCACTGCAGTTTTCAAAATGTCTGAAATGTCGGAAATTTGACTCCTGAGCGTGATTTTTTATCCGAATTCTGACTCTCTGCACCTATTTTCAGTTTCATATTACGACTTTTTATACCGAACATATGCCAATTACTGAAAACAGCGATGGGTCATATTTTGCCCAAACCCCCCTGCAGTTTTCAAAATGTCTGAAATGTCGGAAATTTGACTCCTGAGCGTGATTTTCGAGCCGAATTCTGACTCTCTGCACCTATTTTCAGTTTCAAATTACGACTTTTTATACCGAAAATATGCCAATTACTGAAAACGGCGATGGGTCATATTTTGCCCAAACCCCCCTGCAGTTTTCAAAATGTCTGAAATGTCGGAAATTTGACTCCTGATCGTGATTTTTTATCCGAATTCTGACTCTCTGCACCTATTTTCAGTTTCAAATTACGACTTTTTATACCGAAAATATGCCAATTACTGAAAACGGCGATGGGTCATATTTTTCCCAAGCCCCCTGCAGTTTTCAAAATGTCTGAAATGTCGGAAATTTGACTCCTGAGCGTGATTTTTTAGCCGAATTCGGACTCTCTGCACCTATTTTCAGTTTCAAATTACGACGTTTCATACCGAAAATATGCCAATTATACCGAAAATATGCCAATTACTGAAAACAGCGATGGGTCATATTTTGCCCAAACCCCCCTGCACTTTTCAAAATGTCTGAAATGTCGGAAATTTGACTCCTGAGCGTGATTTTTTAGCCGAATTCGGACTCTCTGCACCTATTTTTAGTTTCAAATTACGACGTTTCATACCGAAAAAATGCCAATTACTGAAAACAGCGATGGGTCATATTTTGCCCAAACCCCCCTGCAGTTTTCAAAATGTCTGAAATGTCGGAAATTTAACTCCTGAGCGTGATTTTTGAGCCGCATTCTGACTCTCTGCACCTATTTTCAGTTTCAAATTACGACGTATCATACCGAAAATATGCCAATTACTGTAAACAGCGATGGGTCATATTTTGCCCAAACCCCCCTGCAGTTTTCAAAATGTCTGAAATGTCGGAAATTTGACTCCTGAGCGTGATTTTTGAGCCGAATTCTGACTCTCTGCACCTAATTTCAGTTTCAAATTACGACTTTTTATACTGAAAATATGCCAATTACTGAAAACGGCGATGGATCATATTTTGCCCAAACCCCCCTGCAGTTTTCAAAATGTCTGTAATGTAGGAAATTTGAATCCTGAGCGTGATTTTTGAGCCGAATTCTGACTCTCTGCACCTATTTTCAGTTTCAAATTACGACTTTTTATACCGAAAATATGCCAATTACTGAAAACAGCGATGGGTCATATTTTGCCCAAACCCCCCTGCAGTTTTCAAAATGTCTGAAATGTCGGAAATTTGACTCCTGAACGTGATTTTTTATCTGAATTCTGACTCTCTGCACCTAATTTCAGTTTCAAATTACGACTTTTTATACCGAAAATATGCCAATTACTGAGAATGGCGATGGGTCATATTTTGCCCAAACCCCCCTGCAGTTTTCAAAATGTCTTAAATGTCGGAAATTTGACTCCTGAACGTGATTTTTGAGCCGAATTCTGACTCTCTGCACCTATTTTCAGTTTCAAATTACGACTTTTTATACCGAAAATATGCCAATTTCTGAAAACGGCGATGGGTCATATTTTTCCCAAACCCCCCTGCAGTTTTCAAAATGTCTGAAATGTCGGAAATTTGACTCCTGAGCGTGATTTTTGAGCCGAATTCTGACTCTCTGCACCTATTTTGAGTGTCAAATTACGTCGTTTCATACCGAAAATATGCCAATTACTGAAAACAGCGATGGGTCATATTTTGCCCAAACCCCCCTGCAGTTTTTAAAATGTCTGAAATGTCGGAAATTTGACGCCTGAGCGTGATTTGTGAGCCGAATTCTAACTCTCTGCACCTAATTTCAGTTTCAAGTTACGACGTTTCATACCGAAAATATGCCAATTACTGTAAACGGCGATGGGTCATTTTTTGCCCAAACCCCCCTGCAGTTTTCAAAATGTCTGAAATATCGGAAATTTGACTCCTGAGAGTGATTTTTGAGCCGAATTCTGACTCTCTGCACCTATTTTCAGTTTCAAATTACGACTTTTTATACCGAAAATATGCCAATTACTGAAAACGGCGATGGGTCGTATTTTGCCCAAACCCCCCTGCAATTTTCAAAATGTCTGAAATGTCGGAAATTTGACTCCTGAGCGTGATGTTTTATCTGAATTCTGACTCTCTGCACCTATTTTCAGTTTCATATTACGACTTTTTATACCGAACATATGCCAATTACTGAAAACGGCGATGAGTCATATTTTGCCCAAACCCCCCTGCAGTTTTCAAAATGTCTTAAATGTCGGAAATTTGACTCCTGAACGTGATTTTTGAGCCGAATTCTGACTCTCTGCACCTATTTTCAGTTTCAAATTACGACTTTTTATACCGAAAATATGCCAATTTCTGAAAACGGCGATGGGTCGTATTTTGCCCAAACCCCCCTGCAATTTTCAAAATGTCTGAAATGTCGGAAATTTGACTCCTGAGCGTGATGTTTTATCTGAATTCTGACTCTCTGCACCTATTTTCAGTTTCATATTACGACTTTTTATACCGAACATATGCCAATTACTGAAAACGGCGATGAGTCATATTTTGCCCAAACCCCCCTGCAGTTTTCAAAATGTTTGAAATGTCGGAAATTTGACTCCTGAGCGTGATTTTCGAGTCGAATTCTGACTCTCTGCACCTATTTTCAGTTTCAAATTACGATTTTTTATAACGAAAATATGCCAATTACTGAAAACGGCGATGGGTCATATTTTGCCCAAACCCCCCTGCAGTTTTCAAAATGTCTGAAATGTCGGAAATTTGACTCCTGAGCGTGATTTTTTATCTGAATTCTGACTCTCTGCACCTAATTTCAGTTTCAAATTACGACTTTTTATACCGAAAATATGCCAATTACTGAAAACGGCGATGGGTCATATTTTGCCCAAACCCCCCTGCACTTTTCAAAATGTCTGAAATGTCGGAAATTTGACTCCTGAGCGTGATTTTTTAGCCGAATTCGGACTCTCTGCACCTATTTTTAGTTTCAAATTACGACGTTTCATACAGAAAATATGCCAATTACTGAAAACAGCGATGGGTCATATTTTGCCCAAACCCCCCTGCACTTTTCAAAATGTCTGAAATGTCGGAAATTTGACTCCTGAACGTGATTTTTGAGCCGAATTCTGACACTCTGCACCTATTTTCAGTTTCAAATTACGATTTTTTATACCGAAAATATGCCAATTTCTGAAAACAGCGATGGGTCATATTTTTCCCAAACCCCCCTGCAGTTTTCAAAATGTCTGAAATGTCGGAAATTTGACTGCTGAGCGTGATTTTTGAGCCGAATTCTGACTCTCTGCACCTATTTTGAGTGTCAAATTACGTCGTTTCTTACCGAAAATATGCCAATTACTGAAAACAGCGATGTGTCATATTTTGCCCAAACCCCCCTGCAGTTTTTAAAATGTCTGAAAAGTCGAAAATTTGACTCCTGAGAGTGATTTGTGAGCCGAATTCTGACTCTCTGCACCTAATTTCAGTTTCAAATTACGACGTTTCATACCGAATATATGCCAATTACTGTAAACAGCGATGGGTCATTTTTTGCCCAAACCCCCCTGCAGTTTTCAAAATGTCTGAAATATCGGAAATTTGACTCCTGAGAGTGATTTTTGAGCCAATTTCTGACTCTCTGCACCTATTTTCAGTTTCAAATTATGACTTTTTATACCGAAAATATGCCAATTACTGAAAACGGCGATGGGTCATATTTTGCCCAAAATCCCCCTGCAATTTTCAAAATGTCTGAAATGTCGGAAATTTGACTCCTGAGCGTGATTTTCGAGCCGAATTCTGACTCTCTGCACCTATTTTCAGTTTCAAATTACGACTTTTTATAACGAAAATATGCCAATTACTGAAAACGGCGATGGGTCATATTTTGCCCAAACCCCCGTGCAGTTTTCAAAATGTCTGAAATGTCGGAAATTTGACTCCTGAGCGTGATTTTTTATCTGAATTCTGACTCTCTGCACCTAATTTCAGTTTCAAATTACGACTTTTTATACCGAAAATATGCCAATTACTGAAAACGGCGATGGGTCATATTTTGCCCAAACCCCCCTGCACTTTTCAAAATGTCTGAAATGTCGGAAATTTGACTCCTGAGCGTGATTTTTTAGCCGAATTCGGACTCTCTGCACCTATTTTTAGTTTCAAATTACGACGTTTCATACCGAAAATATGCCAATTACTGAAAACAGCGATGGGTCATATTTTGCCCAAACCCCCCTGCAGTTTTCAAAATGTCTGAAATGTCGGAAATTTAACTTTTGAGCGAGATTTTTGAGCCGAATTCTGACCTTCTGCACCTATTTTCAGTTTCAAATTACGACGTATCATACCGAAAATATGCCAATTACTGTAAACAGCGATGGGTCATATTTTGCCCAAACCCCCTGCAGTTTTCAAAATGTCTGAAATGTCGGAAATTTGACTCCTGAGCGTGATTTTTTTGGCGAATTCGGACTCTCTGCACCTATTTTCAGTTTCAAATTACGACGTTTCATACCGAAAATATTCCAATTACTGAAAACAGCGATGGGTCATATTTTGCCCAAACCCCCCTGCAGTTTTCAAAATGTCTGAAATGTCGGAAATTTGACTCCTGAGCGTGATTTTTTATCCGAATTCTGACTCTCTGCACCTATTTTCAGTTTCATATTACGACTTTTTATACCGAACATATGCCAATTACTGAAAACGGCGATGGGTCATATTTTGCCCAAACCCCCCTGCAAATTTCAAAATGTCTGAAATGTCGGAAATTTGACTCCTGAGCGTGATTTTGGAGCCGAATTGTGACTCTCTGCACCTATTTTCAATTTCAAATTACGAATTTTTATACTGAAAATCTGCCAATTACTGAAAACGGCGATGGGTCATATTTTGCCCAAACCCCCCTGCAGTTTTTAAAATGTCTGAAATGTCGAAAATTTGACTCCGGAGCGTGATTTTTGAGCCGAATTCTGACTTTCTGCACCTATTTTCAGTTTCAAATTACGACGTTTCCTACCGAAAATATGCCAATTACTATAAACAGCGATGGGTCATATTTTGCCCAAACCCCCCTGCAGTTTTCAAAATGTCTGAAATGTCGGAAATTTGACTCCTGATCGCGATTTTTTATCCGAATTCTGACTCTCTGCACCTATTTTCAGTTTCAAATTACGACGTTTTATACCGAAAATATGCCAATTACTGAAAACGGCGATGGGTCATATTTTGCCCAAACCCCCTGCAGTTTTCAAAATGTCTAAAATGTCGGAAATTTGACTCCTGAGTGTGATTTTTTAGCCGAATTCGGACTCTCTGCACTTATTTTCAGTTTCAAATTACGACGTTTCATACCGAAAATATTCCAATTACTGAAAACAGCAATGGGTCATATTTTGCCCAAACCCCCCTGCAGTTTTCAAAATGTCTGAAATGTTGGAAATTTGACTCCTGAGTGTGATGTTTTATCTGAATTCTGACTCTCTGCACCTAATTTCAGTTTCAAATTACGACTTTTTATACCGAAAATATGCCAATTACTGAAAACGGCGATGGGTCATATTTTGCCCAAACCCCCCTGCAGTTTTCAAAATGTCTGAAATGTCGGAAATTTGACTCCTGAGCGTGATTTTTGAGCCGAATTCTAACTCTCTGCACCAGTTTTCAGTTTCAAATTACGAATTTTTATACCGAAAATATGCCAATTACTGAAAACGGCGATGGGTCATATTTTGCCCAAACCCCCCTGCAGTTTTCAAAATGTCTGAAATGTCGGAAATTTGACTCCTGAGCGTGATTTTTGAGCCGAATTCTGACTCTCTGCACCTATTTTCAGTTTCAAATTACGACTTT
Source organism: Procambarus clarkii (assembly GCF_040958095.1). NCBI lineage: Eukaryota > Metazoa > Arthropoda > Malacostraca > Decapoda > Cambaridae > Procambarus > Procambarus clarkii. The sequence continues at coordinate 6,477,821 of NC_091224.1, forward strand.
TTATACCGAAAATATGCCAATTACTGAAAACGGCGATGGGTCATATTTTGCCCAAACCCCCTGCAGTTTTCAAAATGTCTGAAATGTCGGCAATTTGACTCCTGAGCGTGATTTTTTAGCCAAATTCGGACTCTCTGCACCTATTTTCAGTTTCAAATTACGACGTTTCATACCGAAAATATTCCAATTACTGAAAACAGCGATGGGTCATATTTTGCCCAAACCCCACTGCAGTTTTCAAAATGTCTGAAATGTCGGAAATTTGACTCCTGAGCGTGATTTTTTATCCGAATTCTGACTCTCTGCACCTATTTTCAGTTTCATATTACGACTTTTTATACCGAACATATGCCAATTACTGAAAACAGCGATGGGTCATATTTTGCCCAAACCCCCCTGCAGTTTTCAAAATGTCTGAAATGTCGGAAATTTGACTCCTGAGCGTGATTTTCGAGCCGAATTCTGACTCTCTGCACCTATTTTCAGTTTCAAATTACGACTTTTTATACCGAAAATATGCCAATTACTGAAAACGGCGATGGGTCATATTTTGCCCAAACCCCCCTGCAGTTTTCAAAATGTCTGAAATGTCGGAAATTTGACTCCTGATCGTGATTTTTTATCCGAATTCTGACTCTCTGCACCTATTTTCAGTTTCAAATTACTACTTTTTATACCGAAAATATGCCAATTACTGAAAACGGCGATGGGTCATATTTTTCCCAAACCCCCTGCAGTTTTCAAAATGTCTGAAATGTCGGAAATTTGACTCCTGAGCGTGATTTTTTAGCCGAATTCGGACTCTCTGCACCTATTTTCAGTTTCAAATTACGACGTTTCATACCGAAAATATGCCAATTATACCGAAAATATGCCAATTACTGAAAACAGCGATGGGTCATATTTTTCCCAAACCCCCTGCAGTTTTCAAAATGTCTGAAATGTCGGAAATTTGACTCCTGAGCGTGATTTTTTAGCCGAATTCGGACTCTCTGCACCTATTTTCAGTTTCAAATTACGACGTTTCATACCGAAAATATGCCAATTATACCGAAAATATGCCAATTACTGAAAACAGCGATGGGTCATATTTTGCCCAAACCCCCCTGCACTTTTCAAAATGTCTGTAATGTAGGAAATTTGAATCCTGAGCGTGATTTTTGAGCCGAATTCTGACTCTCTGCACCTATTTTCAGTTTCAAATTACGACTTTTTATACCGAAAATATGCCAATTACTGAAAACAGCGATGGGTCATATTTTGCCCAAACCCCCCTGCAGTTTTCAAAATGTCTGAAATGTCGGAAATTTGACTCCTGAACGTGATTTTTTATCTGAATTCTGACTCTCTGCACCTAATTTCAGTTTCAAATTACGACTTTTTATACCGAAAATATGCCAATTACTGAGAATGGCGATGGGTCATATTTTGCCCAAACCCCCCTGCAGTTTTCAAAATGTCTTAAATGTCGGAAATTTGACTCCTGAACGTGATTTTTGAGCCGAATTCTGACTCTCTGCACCTATTTTCAGTTTCAAATTACGACTTTTTATACCGAAAATATGCCAATTTCTGAAAACGGCGATGGGTCATATTTTTCCCAAACCCCCCTGCAGTTTTCAAAATGTCTGAAATGTCGGAAATTTGACTCCTGAGCGTGATTTTTGAGCCGAATTCTGACTCTCTGCACCTATTTTGAGTGTCAAATTACGTCGTTTCATACCGAAAATATGCCAATTACTGAAAACAGCGATGGGTCATATTTTGCCCAAACCCCCCTGCAGTTTTTAAAATGTCTGAAATGTCGGAAATTTGACGCCTGAGCGTGATTTGTGAGCCGAATTCTAACTCTCTGCACCTAATTTCAGTTTCAAGTTACGACGTTTCATACCGAAAATATGCCAATTACTGTAAACGGCGATGGGTCATTTTTTGCCCAAACCCCCCTGCAGTTTTCAAAATGTCTGAAATATCGGAAATTTGACTCCTGAGAGTGATTTTTGAGCCGAATTCTGACTCTCTGCACCTATTTTCAGTTTCAAATTACGACTTTTTATACCGAAAATATGCCAATTACTGAAAACGGCGATGGGTCGTATTTTGCCCAAACCCCCCTGCAATTTTCAAAATGTCTGAAATGTCGGAAATTTGACTCCTGAGCGTGATGTTTTATCTGAATTCTGACTGTCTGCACCTATTTTCAGTTTCATATTACGACTTTTTATACCGAACATATGCCAATTACTGAAAACGGCGGTGAGTCATATTTTGCCCAAACCCCCCTGCAGTTTTCAAAATGTCTTAAATGTCGGAAATTTGACTCCTGAACGTGATTTTTGAGCCGAATTCTGACTCTCTGCACCTATTTTCAGTTTCAAATTACGACTTTTTATACCGAAAATATGCCAATTTCTGAAAACGGCGATGGGTCGTATTTTGCCCAAACCCCCCTGCAATTTTCAAAATGTCTGAAATGTCGGAAATTTGACTCCTGAGCGTGATGTTTTATCTGAATTCTGACTCTCTGCACCTATTTTCAGTTTCATATTACGACTTTTTATACCGAACATATGCCAATTACTGAAAACGGCGATGAGTCATATTTTGCCCAAACCCCCCTGCAGTTTTCAAAATGTTTGAAATGTCGGAAATTTGACTCCTGAGCGTGATTTTCGAGTCGAATTCTGACTCTCTGCACCTATTTTCAGTTTCAAATTACGACTTTTTATAACGAAAATATGCCAATTACTGAAAACGGCGATGGGTCATATTTTGCCCAAACCCCCCTGCAGTTTTCAAAATGTCTGAAATGTCGGAAATTTGACTCCTGAGCGTGATTTTTTATCTGAATTCTGACTCTCTGCACCTAATTTCAGTTTCAAATTACGACTTTTTATACCGAAAATATGCCAATTACTGAAAACGGCGATGGGTCATATTTTGCCCAAACCCCCCTGCACTTTTCAAAATGTCTGAAATGTCGGAAATTTGACTCCTGAGCGTGATTTTTTAGCCGAATTCGGACTCTCTGCACCTATTTTTAGTTTCAAATTACGACGTTTCATACAGAAAATATGCCAATTACTGAAAACAGCGATGGGTCATATTTTGCCCAAACCCCCCTGCACTTTTCAAAATGTCTGAAATGTCGGAAATTTGACTCCTGAACGTGATTTTTGAGCCGAATTCTGACACTCTGCACCTATTTTCAGTTTCAAATTACGATTTTTTATACCGAAAATATGCCAATTTCTGAAAACAGCGATGGGTCATATTTTTCCCAAACCCCCCTGCAGTTTTCAAAATGTCTGAAATGTCGGAAATTTGACTGCTGAGCGTGATTTTTGAGCCGAATTCTGACTCTCTGCACCTATTTTGAGTGTCAAATTACGTCGTTTCTTACCGAAAATATGCCAATTACTGAAAACAGCGATGTGTCATATTTTGCCCAAACCCCCCTGCAGTTTTTAAAATGTCTGAAAAGTCGAAAATTTGACTCCTGAGAGTGATTTGTGAGCCGAATTCTGACTCTCTGCACCTAATTTCAGTTTCAAATTACGACGTTTCATACCGAATATATGCCAATTACTGTAAACAGCGATGGGTCATTTTTTGCCCAAACCCCCCTGCAGTTTTCAAAATGTCTGAAATATCGGAAATTTGACTCCTGAGAGTGATTTTTGAGCCAATTTCTGACTCTCTGCACCTTTTTTCAGTTTCAAATTATGACTTTTTGTACCGAAAATATGCCAATTACTGAAAACGGCGATGGGTCATATTTTGCCCAAAATCCCCCTGCAATTTTCAAAATGTCTGAAATGTCGGAAATTTGACTCCTGAGCGTGATTTTCGAGCCGAATTCTGACTCTCTGCACCTATTTTCAGTTTCAAATTACGACTTTTTATAACGAAAATATGCCAATTACTGAAAACGGCGATGGGTCATATTTTGCCCAAACCCCCGTGCAGTTTTCAAAATGTCTGAAATGTCGGAAATTTGACTCCTGAGCGTGATTTTTTATCTGAATTCTGACTCTCTGCACCTAATTTCAGTTTCAAATTACGACTTTTTATACCGAAAATATGCCAATTACTGAAAACGGCGATGGGTCATATTTTGCCCAAACTCCCCTGCACTTTTCAAAATGTCTGAAATGTCGGAAATTTGACTCCTGAGCGTGATTTTTTAGCCGAATTCGGACTCTCTGCACCTATTTTTAGTTTCAAATTACGACGTTTCATACCGAAAATATGCCAATTACTGAAAACAGCGATGGGTCATATTTTGCCCAAACCCCCCTGCAGTTTTCAAAATGTCTGAAATGTCGGAAATTTAACTTTTGAGCGAGATTTTTGAGCCGAATTCTGACCTTCTGCACCTATTTTCAGTTTCAAATTACGACGTATCATACCGAAAATATGCCAATTACTGTAAACAGCGATGGGTCATATTTTGCCCAAACCCCCCTGCAGTTTTCAAAATGTCTGAAATGTCGGAAATTTGACTCCTGAGCGTGATTTTTGAGCCGAATTCTGACTCTCTGCACCTAAGTTCAGTTTCAAATTACGACTTTTTATACTGAAAATATGCCAATTACTGAAAACGGCGATGGGTCATATTTTGCCCAAACCCCCCTGCAGTTTTCAAAATGTCTGTAATGTAGGAAATTTGACTCCTGAGCGTGATTTTTGAGCCGAATTCTGACTCTCTGCACCTATTTTCAGTTTCAAATTACGACTTTTTATACCGAAAATATGCCAATTACTGAAAACAGCGATGGGTCATATTTTGCCCAAACCCCCCTGCAGTTTTCAAAATGTCTGAAATGTCGGAAATTTGACTCCTGAGCGTGATTTTTTATCTGAATTCTGACTCTCTGCACCTAATTTCAGTTTCAAATTACGACTTTTTATACCGAAAATATGCCAATTACTGAAAACGGCGATGGGTCATATTTTGCCCAAACCCCCCTGCACTTTTCAAAATGTCTGAAATGTCGGAAATTTGACTCCTGAGCGTGATTTTTTTGCCGAATTCTGACCTTCTGCACCTATTTTCAGTTTCAAATTACGACGTATCATACCGAAAATATGCCAATTACTGTAAACAGCGATGGGTCATATTTTGCCCAAACCCCCTGCAGTTTTCAAAATGTCTGAAATGTCGGAAATTTGACTCCTGAGCGTGATTTTTGAGCCGAATTCTGACTCTCTGCACCTAAGTTCAGTTTCAAATTACGACTTTTTGTACTGAAAATATGCCAATTACTGAAAACGGCGATGGGTCATATTTTGCCCAAACCCCCCTGCAGTTTTCAAAATGTCTGTAATGTAGGAAATTTGACTCCTGAGCGTGATTTTTGAGCCGAATTCTGACTCTCTGCACCTATTTTCAGTTTCAAATTACGACTTTTTATACCGAAAATATGCCAATTACTGAAAACAGCGATGGGTCATATTTTGCCCAAACCCCCCTGCAGTTTTCAAAATGTCTGAAATGTCGGAAATTTGACTCCTGAACATGATTTTTTATCTGAATCCTGACTCTCTGCATCTAATTTCAGTTTCAAATTACGAATTTTTATACCGAAAATATGCCAATTACTGAGAATGGCGATGGGTCATATTTTGCCCAAACCCCCCTGCAGTTTTCAAAATGTCTGAAATGTCGGAAATTTGACTCCTGAGCGTGATTTTTGAGCCGAATTCTGACACTCTGAACCTATTTTCAGTTTCAAATTACGACTTTTTATACCGTAAATATGCCAATTTCTGAAAACAGCGATGGGTCATATTTTTCCCAAACCCCCCTGCAGTTTTCAAAATGTCTGAAATGTCGGAAATTTGACTGCTGAGCGTGATTTTTGAGCCGAATTCTGACTCTCTGCACCTATTTTGAGTGTCAAATTACGTCGTTTCATACCGAAAATATGCCAATTACTGAAAACAGCGATGGGTCATATTTTGCCCAAACCCCCCTGCAGTTTTTAAAATGTCTGAAAAGTCGGAAATTTGACTCCTGAGAGTGATTTGTGAGCCGAATTCTGACTCTCTGCACCTAATTTCAGTTTCAAATTACGACATTTCATACCGAATATATGCCAATTACTGTAAACAGCGATGGGTCATTTTTTGCCCAAACCCCCCTGCAGTTTTCAAAATGTCCGAAATAACGGAAATTTGACTCCTGAGAGTGATTTTTGAGCCAATTTCTGACTCTCTGCACCTATTTTCAGTTTCAAATTATGACTTTTTATACCGAAAATATGCCAATTACTGAAAACGGCGATGGGTCATATTTTGCCCAAACCCCCCTGCAATTTTCAAAATGTCTGAAATGTCGGAAATTTGACTCCTGAACGTGATTTTCGAGCCGAATTCTGACTCTCTGCACCTATTTTCTGTTTCAAATTACGACTTTTTATAACGAAAATATGCCAATTACTGAAAACGGCGATGGGTCATATTTTGCCCAAACCCCCCTGCAGTTTTCAAAATGTCTGAAATGTCGGAAATTTGACTCCTGAGCGTGATTTTTTATCTGAATTCTGACTCTCTGCACCTAATTTCAGTTTCAAATTACGACTTTTTATACCGAAAATATGCCAATTACTGAAAACGGCGATGGGTCATATTTTGCCCAAACCCCCCTGCACTTTTCAAAATGTCTGAAATGTCGGAAATTTGACTCCTGAGCGTGATTTTTTAGCCGAATTCGGACTCTCTGCACCTATTTTTAGTTTCAAATTACGACGTTTCATACCGAAAATATGCCAATTACTGAAAACAGCGATGGGTCATATTTTGCCCAAACCCCCCTGCAGTTTTCAAAATGTCTGAAATGTCGGAAATTTAACTTTTGAGCGTGATTTTTGAGCCGAATTCTGACCTTCTGCACCTATTTTCAGTTTCAAATTACGACGTATCATACCGAAAATATGCCAATTACTGTAAACAGCGATGGGTCATATTTTGCCCAAACCCCCCTGCAGTTTTCAAAATGTCTGAAATGTCGGAAATTTGACTCCTGAGCGTGATTTTTGAGCCGAATTCTGACTCTCTGCACCTAAGTTCAGTTTCAAATTACGACTTTTTATACTGAAAATATGCCAATTACTGAAAACGGCGATGGGTCATATTTTGCCCAAACCCCCCTGCAGTTTTCAAAATGTCTGTAATGTAGGAAATTTGACTCCTGAGCGTGATTTTTGAGCCGAATTCTGACTCTCTGCACCTAATTTCAGTTTCAAATTACGACTTTTTATACCGAAAATATGCCAATTACTGAAAACAGCGATGGGTCATATTTTGCCCAAACCCCCCTGCAGTTTTCAAAATGTCTGAAATGTCGGAAATTTGACTCCTGAGCGTGATTTTTTATCTGAATTCTGACTCTCTGCACCTAATTTCAGTTTCAAATTACGACTTTTTATACCGAAAATATGCCAATTACTGAAAACGGCGATGGGTCATATTTTGCCCAAACCCCCCTGCACTTTTCAAAATGTCTGAAATGTCGGAAATTTGACTCCTGAGTGTGATTTTCGAGCCGAATTCTGACTCTCTGCACCTATTTTCAGTTTCAAATTACGACTTTTTATAACGAAAATATGCCAATTACTGAAAACGGCGATGGGTCATATTTTGCCCAAACCCCCCTGCAGTTTTCAAAATGTCTGAAATGTCGGAAACTTGACTCCTGAGCGTGATTTTTTATCTGAATTCTGACTCTCTGCACCTAATTTCAGTTTCAAATTACGACTTTTTATACCGAAAATATGCCAATTACTGAAAACGGCGATGGGTCATATTTTGCCCAAACCCCCCTGCACTTTTTAAAATGTCTGAAATGTCGGAAATTTGACTCCTGAGCGTGATTTTTTAGCCGAATTCTGACTCTCTGCACCTAATTTCAGTTTCAAATTACGACTTTTTATACCGAAAATATGCCAATTACTGAAAACGGCAATGGGTCATATTTTGCCCAAACCTCCCTGCCCTTTTCAAAATGTCTGAAATGTCGGAAATTTGACTCCTGAGCGTGATTTTTTATCTGAATTCTGACTCTCTGCACCTAATTTCAGTTTCAAATTACGACTTTTTATACCGAAAATATGCCAATTACTGAAAACGGCGATGGGTCATATTTTGCCCAAACCCCCCTGCACTTTTCAAAATGTCTGAAATGTCGGAAATTTGACTCCTGAGTGTGATTTTCGAGCCGAATTCTGACTCTCTGCACCTATTTTCAGTTTCAAATTACGACTTTTTATAACGAAAATATGCCAATTAATGAAAACGGCGATGGGTCATATTTTGCCCAAACCCCCCTGCAGTTTTCAAAATGTCTGAAATGTCGGAAACTTGACTCCTGAGCGTGATTTTTTATCTGAATTCTGACTCTCTGCACCTAATTTCAGTTTCAAATTACGACTTTTTATACCGAAAATATGCCAATTACTGAAAACGGCGATGGGTCATATTTTGCCCAAACCCCCCTGCACTTTTTAAAATGTCTGAAATGTCGGAAATTTGACTCCTGAGCGTGATTTTTTAGCCGAATTCTGACTCTCTGCACCTAATTTCAGTTTCAAATTACGACTTTTTATACCGAAAATATGCCAATTACTGAAAACGGCAATGGGTCATATTTTGCCCAAACCTCCCTGCCCTTTTCAAAATGTCTGAAATGTCGGAAATTTGACTCCTGAGCGTGATTTTTTAGCCGAATTCGGACTCTCTGCACCTATTTTTAGTTTCAAATTACGATGTTTCATACCGAAAATATGCCAATTACTGAAAACAGCGATGGGTCATATTTTGCCCAAACCCCCCTGCAGTTCTCAAAATGTCTGAAATGTCGGAAATTTAACTCCTGAGCGTGATTTTTGAGCCGAATTCTGACTCTCTGCACCTATTTTCAGTTTCAAATTACGACGTATCATACCGAAAATATGCCAATTACTGTAAACAGTGAAGGGTCATATTTTGCCCAAACCCCCCTGCAGTTTTCAAAATGTCTGAAATGTCGGAAATTTGACTCCTGAGCGTGATTTTTGAGCCGAATTCTGACTCTCTGCACCTAATTTCAGTTTCAAATTACGACTTTTTATATTGAAAATATGCCAATTACTGAAAACGGCGATGGGTCATATTTTGCCCAAACCCCCCTGCAGTTTTCAAAATGTCTGTAATGTAGGAAATTTGACTCCTGAGCGTGATTTTTGAGCCGAATTCTGACTCTCTGCACCTAATTTCAGTTTCAAATTACGACTTTTTATACCGAAAATATGCCAATTACTGAGAATGGCGATGGGTCATTTTTTGCCCAAACCCCCCTGCAGTTTTCAAAATGTCTTAAATGTCGGAAATTTGACTCCTGAACGTGATTTTTGAGCCAAATTCTGACTCTCTGCACCTATTTTCAGTTTCAAATTACGACTTTTTATACCGAAAATATGCCAATTTCTGAAAACTGCGATGGGTCATATTTTTCACAAACCCCCCTGCAGTTTTCAAAATGTCTGAAATGTCGGAAATTTGACTCCTGAGCGTGATTTTTGAGCCGAATTCTGACTCTCTGCACCTATTTTGAGTGTCAAATTACGTCGTTTCATACCGAAAATATGCCAATTACTGAAAACAGCGATGGGTCATATTTTGCCCAAACCCCCCTGCAGTTTTTAAAATGTCTGAAATGTCGGAAATTTGACTCATGAGCGTGATTTGTGAGCCGAATTCTAACTCTCTGCACCTAATTTCAGTTTCAAATTACGACGTTTCATACCGAAAATATGCCAATTTCTGAAAACGGCGATGGGTCATATTTTGCCCAAAACCCCCTGCAATTTTCAAAATGTCTGAAATGTCGGAAATTTGACTCCTGAGCGTGATTTTTTATCCGAATTCTGACTCTCTGCACCTATTTTCAGTTTCATATTACGACTTTTTATACCGAACATATGCCAATTACTGAAAACGGCGATGGGTCATATTTTGCCCAAACCCCCCTGCAGTTTTCAAAATGTTTGAAATGTCGGAAATTTGAATCCTGAGCGTGATTTTCGAGCCGAATTCTGACTCTCTGCACCTATTTTCAGTTTCAAATTACGACTTTTTATAACGAAAATATGCCAATTACTGAAAACGGCGATGGGTCATATTTTGCCCAAACCCCCCTGCAGTTTTCAAAATGTCTGAAATGTCGGAAATTTGACTCCTGAGCGTGATTTTTGAGCCGAATTCTGACTCTCTGCACCTATTTTCAGTTTCAAATTACGACTTTTTTTACCGAAAATATGCCAATTACTTAAAACAGCGATGGGTCATATTTTGCCCAAACCTCCCTGCAGTTTTCAAAATGTCTGAAATGTCGGAAATTTGACTCCTGAACGTGATTTTATATCTGAATTCTGACTCTCTGCACCTAATTTCAGTTTCAAATTACGACTTTTTATACCGAAAATATGCCAATTACTGACAATGGCAATGGGTCATATTTTGCCCAAACCCCCCTGCAGTTTTCAAAATGTCTGAAATGTCGGAAATTTGACTCCTGGACGTGATTTTTGAGCCGAATTCTGACTCTCTGCACCTATTTTCAGTTTCAAATTACGACTTTTAATACCGAAAATATGCCAATTACTGAAAACGGCGATGGGTCATATTTTGCCTAAACCCCCCCTGCAGTTTTCAAAATGTCTGAAATGTCGGAAATTTGACTCCTGAGCGTGATTTTTGAGCCGAATTCTGACTCTCTGCACCTATTTTCATTTTCAAATTACGACTTTTTATACCGATAATATGCCAATTTCTGAAAACGGCGATGGGTCATATTTTTCCCAAACCCCCCTGCAGTTTTTAAAATGTCTGAAATGTCGGAAATTTGACTCCTGAGCGTGATTTTTGAGCCGAATTCTGACTCTCTGCACCTATTTTGAGTGTCAAATTACGTCGTTTCATACCGAAAATATGTCAATTACTGAAAACAGCGATGGGTCATATTTTGCCCAAACCCCCTTGCAGTTTTTAAAATGTCTGAAATGTCGGAAATTTGACTCCTGAGCGTGATTTGTGAGCCGAATTCTAACTCTCTGCACCTAATTTCAGTTTCAAATTACGACGTTTCATACCGAAAATATGCCAATTACTGTAAACGGCGATGGGTCATTTTTTGCCCAAACCCCCCTGCAGTTTTCAAAATGTCTGAAATATCGGAAATTTGACTCCTGAGAGTGATTTTTGAGCCGAATTCTGACTCTCTGCACCTATTTTCAGTTTCAAATTACGATTTTTTTACCGAAAATATGCCAATTACTGAAAACGGCGATGGGTCATATTTTGCCCAAACCCCCCTGCAGTTTTCAAAATGTCTGAAATGTCGGAAATTTGACTCCTGAGCGTGATTTTTTATCTGAATTCTGACTCTCTGCACCTAATTTCAGTTTCAAATTACGACTTTTTATACCGAAAATATGCCAATTACTGAAAACGGCGATGGGTCATATTTTGCCCAAACCCCCCTGCACTTTTCAAAATGTCTGAAATGTCGGAAATTTGACTCCTGAGCGTGATTTTTTAGCCGAATTCGGACTCTCTGCACCTATTTTTAGTTTCAAATTACGACGTTTCATACCGAAAATATGCCAATTACTGAAAACAGCGATGGGTCATATTTTGCCCAAACCCCCCTGCAGTTTTCAAAATGTCTGAAATGTCGGAAATTTAACTCCTGAGCGTGATTTTTGAGCCGAATTCTGACTCTCTGCACCTATTTTCAGTTTCAAATTACGACTTTTTATACCGAAAATATGCCAATTACTGAAAACGGCGATGGGTCATATTTTGCCCAAACCCCCCTGCAATTTTCAAAATGTCTGAAATGTCGGAAATTTGACTCCTGAGCGTAATGTTTTATCTGAATTCTGACTCTCTGCACCTATTTTCAGTTTCATATTACGACTTTTTATACCGAAAATATGCCAATTACTGTAAACGGCGATGGGTCATTTTTTGCCCAAACCCCCCTGCAGTTTTCAAAATGTCTGAAATGTCGGAAATTTGACTCCTGGACGTGATTTTTGAGCCGAATTCTGACTCTCTGCACCTATTTTCAGTTTCAAATTACGACTTTTAATACCGAAAATATGCCAATTACTGAAAACGGCGATGGGTCATATTTTGCCTAAACCCCCCCTGCAGTTTTCAAAATGTCTGAAATGTCGGAAATTTGACTCCTGAGCGTGATTTTTGAGCCGAATTCTGACTCTCTGCACCTATTTTCATTTTCAAATTACGACTTTTTATACCGAAAATATGCCAATTTCTGAAAACGGCGATGGGTCATATTTTTCCCAAACCCCCCTGCAGTTTTTAAAATGTCTGAAATGTCGGAAATTTGACTCCTGAGCGTGATTTTTGAGCCGAATTCTGACTCTCTGCACCTATTTTGAGTGTCAAATTACGTCGTTTCATACCGAAAATATGTCAATTACTGAAAACAGCGATGGGTCATATTTTGCCCAAACCCCCTTGCAGTTTTTAAAATGTCTGAAATGTCGGAAATTTGACTCCTGAGCGTGATTTGTGAGCCGAATTCTAACTCTCTGCACCTAATTTCAGTTTCAAATTACGACGTTTCATACCGAAAATATGCCAATTACTGTAAACGGCGATGGGTCATTTTTTGCCCAAACCCCCCTGCAGTTTTCAAAATGTCTGAAATATCGGAAATTTGACTCCTGAGAGTGATTTTTGAGCCGAATTCTGACTCTCTGCATTTATTTTCAGTTTCAAATTACGACTTTTTATACCGAAAATATGCCAATTACTGAAAACGGCGATGGGTCATATTTTGCCCAAACCCCCCTGCAGTTTTCAAAATGTCTGAAATGTCGGAAATTTGACTCCTGAGCGTGATTTTTTATCTGAATTCTGACTCTCTGCACCTAATTTCAGTTTCAAATTACGACTTTTTATACCGAAAATATGCCAATTACTGAAAACGGCGATGGGTCATATTTTGCCCAAACCCCCCTGCACTTTTCAAAATGTCTGAAATGTCGGAAATTTGACTCCTGAGCGTGATTTTTTAGCCGAATTCGGACTCTCTGCACCTATTTTTAGTTTCAAATTACGACGTTTCATACCGAAAATATGCCAATTACTGAAAACAGCGATGGGTCATATTTTGCCCAAACCCCCCTGCAGTTTTCAAAATGTCTGAAATGTCGGAAATTTAACTCCTGAGCGTGATTTTTGAGCCGAATTCTGACTCTCTGCACCTATTTTCAGTTTCAAATTACGACTTTTTATACCGAAAATATGCCAATTACTGAAAACGGCGATGGGTCATATTTTGCCCAAACCCCCCTGCAATTTTCAAAATGACTGAAATGTCGGAAATTTGACTCCTGAGCGTAATGTTTTATCTGAATTCTGACTCTCTGCACCTATTTTTAGTTTCAAATTACGACTTTTTATAACGAAAATATGCCAATTACTGAAAACGGCGATGGGTCATATTTTGCCCAAACCCCCCTGCAGTTTTCAAAATGTCTGAAATGTCGGAAATTTGACTCCTGAGCGTGATTTTTTAGCCGAATTCGGACTCTCTGCACCTATTTTTAGTTTCAAATTACGACGTTTCATACCGAAAATATGCCAATTACTGAAAACAGCGATGGGTCATATTTTGCCCAAACCCCCCTGCAGTTGTCAAAATGTCTGAAATGTCGGAAATTTAACTTTTGAGCGTGATTTTTGAGCCGAATTCTGACCTTCTGCACCTATTTTCAGTTTCAAATTACGACGTATCATACCGAAAATATGCCAATTACTGTAAACAGCGATGGGTCATATTTTGCCGAAACCCCCCTGCAGTTTTCAAAATGTCTGAAATGTCGGAAATTTGACTCCTGAGCGTGATTTTTGAGCCGAATTCTGACTCTCTGCACCTAAGTTCAGTTTCAAATTACGACTTTTTATACTGAAAATATGCCAATTACTGAAAACGGCGATGGGTCATATTTTGCCCAAACCCCCCTGCAGTTTTCAAAATGTCTGTAATGTAGGAAATTTGACTCCTGAGCGTGATTTTTGAGCCGAATTCTGACTTTCTGCACCTATTTTCAGTTTCAAATTACGACTTTTTATACCGAAAATATGCCAATTACTGAAAACAGCGATGGGTCATATTTTGCCCAAACCCCCCTGCAGTTTTCAAAATGTCTGAAATGTCGGAAATTTGACTCCTGAACGTGATTTTTTATCTGAATTCTGACTCTCTGCATCTAATTTCAGTTTCAAATTACGAATTTTTATACCGAAAATATGCCAATTACTGAGAATGGCGATGGGTCATATTTTGCCCAAACCCCCCTGCAGTTTTCAAAATGTCTGAAATGTCGGAAATTTGACTCCTGAGCGTGATTTTTGAGCCGCATTCTGACTCTCTGCACCTATTTTCAGTTTCAAATTACGACTTTTTATACCGAAAATATGCCAATTTCTGAAAACAGCGTTGGGTCATATTTTTCACAAACCCCCCTGCAGTTTTCAAAATGTCTGAAATGTCTGAAATTTGACTGCTGAGCGTGATTTTTGAGCCGAATTCTGACTCTCTGCACCTATTTTGAGTGTCAAATTACGTCGTTTCATACCGAAAATATGCCAATTACTGAAAACAGCGATGGGTCATATTTTGCCCAAACCCCCCTGCAGTTTTTAAAATGTCTGAAAAGTCGGAAATTTGACTCCTGAGAGTGATTTGTGAGCCGAATTCTGACTCTCTGCACCTAATTTCAGTTTCAAATTACGACGTTTCATACCGAATATATGCCAATTACTGTAAACAGCGATGGGTCATTTTTTGCCCAAACCCCCCTGCAGTTTTCAAAATGTCTGAAGTATCGGAAATTTGACTCCTGAGAGTGATATTTGAGCCAATTTCTGACTCTCTGCACCTATTTTCAGTTTCAAATTATGACTTTTTATACCGAAAATATGCCAATTACTGAAAACGGCGATGGGTCATATTTTGCCCAAACCCCCCTGCAATTTTCAAAATGTCTGAAATGTCGGAAATTTGACTCCTGAGCGTGATTTTCGAGCCGAATTCTGACTCTCTGCACCTATTTTCAGTTTCAAATTACGACTTTTTATAACGAAAATATGCCAATTACTGAAAACAGCGATGGGTCATATTTTGCCCAAACCCCCCCCCTGCAGTTTTCAAAATATCTGAAATGTCGGAAATTTTACTCCTGAGCGTGATTTTTTATCTGAATTCTGATTCTCTGCACCTAATTTCAGTTTCAAATTACGACTTTTTATGCCGAAAATATGCCAATTACTGAAAACGGCGATGGGTCATATTTTGCCGAAACCCCCCTGCAGTTTTCAAAATGTCTTAAATGTCGGAAATTTGACTCCTGAACGTGATTTTTGAGCCGAATTCTGACTCTCTGCACCTATTTTCAGTTTCAAATTACGACTTTTTATACCGAAAATATGCCAATTACTGAAAACGGCGATGGGTCATATTGTGCCCAAACCCCCCTGCAGTTTTCAAAATGTCTGAAATATCGGAAATTTGACTCCTGAGCGTGATTTTTGAGCCGAATTCTGACTCTCTGCACCTATTTTCAGTTTCAAATTACGACTTTTTATACCGAAAATATGCCAATTTCTGAAAACGGCGATGGGTCATATTTTTCCCAAACCCCCCTGCAGTTTTCAAAATGTCTGAAATGTCGGAAATTTGACTCCTGAGCGTGATTTTTGAGCTGAATTCTGACTCTCTGCACCTATTTTGAGTGTCAAATTACGTCGTTTCATACCGAAAATATGCCAATTACTGAAAACAGCGATGGGTCATATTTTGCCCAAACCCCCCTGCAGTTTTTAAAATGTCTGAAATGTCGGAAATTTGACTCATGAGCGTGATTTGTGAGCCGAATTCGAACTCTCTGCACCTAATTTCAGTTTCAAATTACGACGTTTCATACCGAAAATATGCCAATTACTGTAAACGGCGATGGGTCATTTTTTGCCCAAACCCCCCTGCAGTTTTCAAAATGTCGGAAATATCGGAAATTTGACTCCTGAGAGTGATTTTTGAGCCGAATTCTGACTCTCTGCACCTATTTTCAGTTTCAAATTACGACTTTTTATACCGAAAATATGCCAATTACTGAAAACGGCGATGGGTCATATTTTGCCCAAACCCCCATGCAATTTTCAAAATGTCTGAAATGTCGGAAATTTGACTCCTGAGCGTGATTTTTGAGCCGAATTCTGACTCTCTGCACCTATTTTCAGTTTCAAATTACGACTTTTTATACCGAAAATATGCTAATTACTGAAAACAGCGATGGGTCATATTTTGCCCAAACCCCCGTGCAGTTTTCAAAATGTCTGAAATGTCGGAAATTTGACTCCTGAGCGTGATTTTTTATCTGAATTCTGAATCTCTGCACCTATTTTCAGTTTCAAATTACGACGTATCATACCGAAAATATGCCAATTACTGTAAACAGCGATGGGTCATATTTTGCCCAAACCCCCCTGCAGTTTTCAAAATGTCTGAAATGTCGGAAATTTGACTCCTGAACGTGATTTTTTATCTGAATTCTGACTCTCTGCACCTAATTTCAGTTTCAAATTACGACTTTTTATACCGAAAATATGCCAATTACTGAGAATGGCGATGGGTCATATTTTGCCCAAACCCCCCTGCAGTTTTCAAAATGTCTTAAATGTCGGAAATTTGACTCCTGAACGTGATTTTTGAGCCGAATTCTGACTCTCTGCACCTAATTTCAGTTTCAAATTACGACTCTTTATACCGAAAATATGCCAATTACTGAAAACGGCGATGGGTCATATTTTGCCCAAACCCCCCTGCACTTTTCAAAATGTCTGAAATGTCGGAAATTTGACTCCTGAGCGTGATTTTCGAGCCGAATTCTGACTCTCTGCACCTATTTTCAGTTTCAAATTACGACTTTTTATAACGAAAATATGCCAATTACTGAAAACGGCGATGGGTCATATTTTGCCCAAACCCCCCTGCAGTTTTCAAAATGTCTGAAATGTCGGAAATTTGACTCCTGGACGTGATTTTTTATCTGAATTCTGACTCTCTGCACCTAATTTCAGTTTCAAATTAGGACTTTTTATACCGAAAATATGCCAATTACTGAAAACGGCGATGGGTCATATTTTGCCCAAACCCCCCTGCACTTTTCAAAATGTCTGAAATGTCGGAAATTTGACTCCTGAGCGTGATTTTTTAGCCGAATTCGGACTCTCTGCACCTAATTTCAGTTTCAAATTACGACTTTTTTTACCGAAAATATGCCAATTACTGAAAACGGCGATGGGTCATATTTTGCCCAAACCCCCCTGCACTTTTCAAAATGTCTGAAATGTCGGAAATTTGACTCCTGAGAGTGATTTTTTAGCCGAATTCGGACTCTCTGCACCTATTTTTAGTTTCAAATTACGACGTTTCATACCGAAAATATGCCAATTACTGAAAACAGCGATGGGTCATATTTTGCCCAAACCCCCCTGCAGTTTTTAAAATGTCTGAAATGTCGGAAATTTGACTCATGAGCGTGATTTGTGAGCCGAATTCTAACTCTCTGCACCTAATTTCAGTTTCAAATTACGACGTTTCATACCGAAAATATGCCAATTACTGTAAACGGCGATGGGTCATTTTTTGCACAAACCCCCGTGCAGTTTTCAAAATGTCGGAAATATCGGAAATTTGACTCCTGAGAGTGATTTTTGAGCCGAATTCTGACTCTCTGCACCTATTTTCAGTTACAAATTACGACTTTTTATACCGAAAATATGCCAATTACTGAAAACGGCGATGGGTCATATTTTGCCCAAACCCCCCTGCAGTTTTCAAAATGTCTGAAATGTCGGAAATTTGACTCCTGAGCGTGATTTTTTATCTGAATTCTGACTCTCTGCACCTAATTTCAGTTTCAAATTACGACTTTTTATACCGAAAATATGCCAATTACTGAAAACGGCGATGGGTCATATTTTGCCCAAACCCCCCTGCACTTTTCAAAATGTCTGAAATGTCGGAAATTTGACTCCTGAGCGTGATTTTTTAGCCGAATTCGGACTCTCTGCACCTATTTTTAGTTTCAAATTACGACGTTTCATACCGAAAATATGCCAATTACTGAAAACAGCGATGGGTCATATTTTGCCCAAACCCCCCTGCAGTTTTCAAAATGTCTGAAATGTCTGAAATTTGACTCCTGAGCGTTATTTTTGAGCCGAATTCTGACTCTCTGCACCTATTTTCAGTTTCAAATTACGACGTATCATACCGAAAATATGCCAATTACTGTAAACAGCGATGGGTCATATTTTGCCCAAACCCCCCTGCAGTTTTCAAAATGTCTGAAATGTCGGAAATTTGACTCCTGAACGTGATTTTTTATCTGAATTCTGACTCTCTGCACCTAATTTCAGTTTCAAATTACGACTTTTTATACCGAAAATATGCCAATTACTGAGAATGGCGATGGGTCATATTTTGCCCAAACCCCCCTGCAGTTTTCAAAATGTCTTAAATGTCGGAAATTTGACTCCTGAACGTGATTTTTGAGCCGAATTCTGACTCTCTGCACCTAATTTCAGTTTCAAATTACGACTCTTTATACCGAAAATATGCCAATTACTGAAAACGGCGATGGGTCATATTTTGCCCAAACCCCCCTGCACTTTTCAAAATGTCTGAAATGTCGGAAATTTGACTCCTGAGCGTGATTTTCGAGCCGAATTCTGACTCTCTGCACCTATTTTCAGTTTCAAATTACGACTTTTTATAACGAAAATATGCCAATTACTGAAAACGGCGATGGGTCATATTTTGCCCAAACCCCCCTGCAGTTTTCAAAATGTCTGAAATGTCGAAAATTTGACTCCTGAGCGTGATTTTTTATCTGAATTCTGACTCTCTGCACCTAATTTCAGTTTCAAATTACGACTTTTTATACCGAAAATATGCCAATTACTGAAAACGGCGATGGGTCATATTTTGCCCAAACACCCCTGCACTTTTCAAAATGTCTGAAATGTCGGAAATTTGACTCCTGAGCGTGATTTTTTAGCCGAATTCGGACTCTCTGCACCTAATTTCAGTTTCAAATTACGACTTTTTTTACCGAAAATATGCCAATTACTGAAACCGGCGATGGGTCATATTTTGCCCAAACCCCCCTGCACTTTTCAAAATGTCTGAAATGTCGGAAATTTGACTCCTGAGCGTGATTTTTTAGCCGAATTCGGACTCTCTGCACCTATTTTTAGTTTCAAATTACGACGTTTCATACCGAAAATTTGCCAATTACTGAAAACAGCGATGGGTCATATTTTGCCCAAACCCCCCTGCATTTTTCAAAATGTCTGAAATGTCGGAAATTTAAATCCTGAGCGTGATTTTTGAGGCGAATTCTGACTCTCTGCACCTATTTTCAGTTTCAAATTACGACGTATCATACCGAAAATATGCCAATTACTATAAACAGCGATGGGTCATATTTTGCCCAAACCCCCCTGCAGTTTTCAAAATGTCTGAAATGTCGGAAATTTGACTCCTGAGCGTGATTTTTGAGCCGAATTCTGACTCTCTGCACCTAATTTCAGTTTCAAATTACGACGTTTTATACTGAAAATATGCCAATTACTGAAAACGGCGATGGGTCATATTTTGCCAAAACCCCCCTGCAGTTTTCAAAATGTCTGTAATGTAGGAAATTTGACTCCTGAGCGTGATTTTTGAGCCGAATTCTGACTCTCTGCACCTATTTTCAGTTTCAAATTACGACTTTTTATACCGAAAATATGCCAATTACTGAAAACAGCGATGGGTCATATTTTGCCCAAACCCCCCTGCAGTTTTCAAAATGTCTGAAATGTCGGAAATTTGACTCCTGAACGTGATTTTTTATCTGAATTCTGACTCTCTGCACCTAATTTCAGTTTCAAATTACGACTTTTTATACCGAAAATATGCCAATTACTGAGAATGGCGATGGGTCATATTTTGCCCAAACCCCCCTGCAGTTTTCAAAATGTCTTAAATGTCGGAAATTTGACTCCTGAACGTGATTTTTGAGCCGAATTCTGACTCTCTGCACCTATTTTCAGTTTCAAATTACGACTTTTTATACCGAAAATATGCCAATTACTGAAAACAGCGATGGGTCATATTTTGCCCAAACCCCCCTGCAGTTTTCAAAATGTCTGAAATGTCGGAAATTTGACTTCTGAGCGTGATTTTTGAGCCGAATTCTGACTCTCTGCACCTATTTTCAGTTTCAAATTACGACTTTTTATACCGAAAATATGCCAATTTCTGAAAACGGCGATGGGTCATATTTTTCCCAAACCCCCCTGCAGTTTTCAAAATGTCTGAAATGTCGGAAATTTGACTCCTGA
The DNA here is from genome assembly GCF_040958095.1 of Procambarus clarkii. Lineage (NCBI taxonomy): Eukaryota > Metazoa > Arthropoda > Malacostraca > Decapoda > Cambaridae > Procambarus > Procambarus clarkii. The sequence continues at coordinate 6,498,296 of NC_091224.1, forward strand.
GCGTGATTTTTGAGCCGAATTCTGACTCCCTGCACCTATTTTGAGTGTCAAATTACGTCGTTTCGTACCGAAAATATGCCAATTACTGAAAACAGCGATGGGTCATATTTTGCCCAAACCCCCCTAAAGTTTTTAAAATGTCTGAAATGTCGGAAATTTGACTCCTGAGCGTGATTTGTGAGCCGAATTCTAACTCTCTGCACCTAATTTCAGTTTCAAATTACGACGTTTCATACCGAAAATATGCCATTTACTGTAAACGGCGATGGGTCATTTTTTGCCCAAACCCCCCTGCAGATTTCAAAATGTCTGAAATATCGGAAATTTGACTCCTGAGAGTGATTTTTGAGCCGAATTCTGACTCTCTGCACCTATTTTCAGTTTCAAATTACGACTTTTTATACCGAAAATATGCCAATTACTGAAAACGGCGATGTGTCATATTTTGCCCAAACCCCCCTGCAATTTTCAAAATGTCTGAAATGTCGGAAATTTGACTCCTGAGCGTGATGTTTTATCTGAATTCTGACTCTCTGCACCTATTTTCAGTTTCATATTACGACTTTTTATACCGAACATATGCCAATTACTGAAAACGGCGATGGCTCATATTTTGCCCAAACCACCCTGCAGTTTTCAAAATTTTTGAAATGTCGGAAATTTGACTCTTGAGCGTGATTTTCGAGCCGAATTCTGACTCTCTGCACCTATTTTCAGTTTCAAATTACGACTTTTTATAACGAAAATATGCCAATTACTGAGAATGGCGATGGGTCATATTTTGCCCAAACCCCCTTGCAGTTTTCAAAATGTCTTAAATGTCGGAAATTTGACTCCTGAACGTGATTTTTGAGCCGAATTCTTACTCTCTGCACCTAATTTCAGTTTCAAATTACGACTCTTTATACCGAAAATATGCCAATTACTGAAAACGGCGATGGGTCATATTTTGCCCAAACCCCCCTGCACTTTTCAAAATGTCTGAAATGTCGGAAATTTGACTCCTGAGCGTGATTTTCAAGCCGAATTCTGACTCTCTGCACCTTTTTTCAGTTTCAAATTACGACGTATCTACCGAAAATATGCCAATTACTGAAAACAGCGATGGGTCATATTTTGCCCAAACCCCCCTGCAGTTTTCAAAATGTCTGAAATGTCGGAAATTTGACTCCTGAGCGTGATTTTTGAGCCGAATTCTGACTCTCTGCACCTAATTTCAGTTTCAAATTACGACGTTTTATACTGAAAATATGCCAATTACTGAAAACGGCGATGGGTCATATTTTGCCCAAACGCCCCTGCAGTTTTCAAAATGTCTGGAATGTAGGAAATTTGAATCCTGAGCGTGATTTTTGAGCCGAATTCTGACTCTCTGCACCTATTTTCAGTTTCAAATTACGACTTTTTATACCGAAAATATGCCAATTACTGAAAACAGCGATGGGTCATATTTTGCCCAAACCCCCCTACAGTTTTCAAAATGTCTGAAATGTCGGAAATTTGACTCCTGAACGTGATTTTTTATCTGAATTCTGACTCTCTGCACCTAATTTCAGTTTCAAATTACGACTTTTTATACCGAAAATATGCCAATTACTGAGAATGGCGATGGGTCATATTTTGCCCAAACCCCCCTGCAGTTTTCAAAATGTCTTAAATGTCGGAAATTTGACTCCTGAACGTGATTTTTGAGCCGAATTCGTACTCTCTGCACCTATTTTCAGTTTCAAATTACGACTTTTTATACCGAAAATATGCCAATTACTGAAAACGGCGATGGGTCATATTTTGCCCAAACCCCCCTGCACTTTTCAAAATGACTGAAATGTCGGAAATTTGACTCCTGAGCGTGATTTTCAAGCCGAATTCTGACTCTCTGCACCTTTTTTCAGTTTCAAATTACGACGTATCTACCGAAAATATGCCAATTACTGAAAACAGCGATGGGTCATATTTTGCCCAAACCCCCCTGCAGTTTTCAAAATGTCTGAAATGTCGGAAATTTGACTCCTGAGCGTGATTTTTGAGCCGAATTCTGACTCTCTGCACCTAATTTCAGTTTCAAATTACGACGTTTTATACTGAAAATATGCCAATTACTGAAAACGGCGATGGGTCATATTTTGCCCAAACGCCCCTGCAGTTTTCAAAATGTCTGGAATGTAGGAAATTTGAATCCTGAGCGTGATTTTTGAGCCGAATTCTGACTCTCTGCACCTATTTTCAGTTTCAAATTACGACTTTTTATACCGAAAATATGCCAATTACTGAAAACAGCGATGGGTCATATTTTGCCCAAACCCCCCTACAGTTTTCAAAATGTCTGAAATGTCGGAAATTTGACTCCTGAACGTGATTTTTTATCTGAATTCTGACTCTCTGCACCTAATTTCAGTTTCAAATTACGACTTTTTATACCGAAAATATGCCAATTTCTGAAAACGGCGATGGGTCATATTTTTCCCAAACCCCCCTGCAGTTTTCAAAATGTCTGAAATGTCGGAAATTTGACTCCTGAGCGTGATTTTTGAGCCGAATTCTGACTCCCTGCACCTATTTTGAGTGTCAAATTACGTCGTTTCGTACCGAAAATATGCCAATTACTGAAAACAGCGATGGGTCATATTTTGCCCAAACCCCCCTAAAGTTTTTAAAATGTCTGAAATGTCGGAAATTTGACTCCTGAGCGTGATTTGTGAGCCGAATTCTAACTCTCTGCACCTAATTTCAGTTTCAAATTACGACGTTTCATACCGAAAATATGCCATTTACTGTAAACGGCGATGGGTCATTTTTTGCCCAAACCCCCCTGCAGATTTCAAAATGTCTGAAATATCGGAAATTTGACTCCTGAGAGTGATTTTTGAGCCGAATTCTGACTCTCTGCACCTATTTTCAGTTTCAAATTACGACTTTTTATACCGAAAATATGCCAATTACTGAAAACGGCGATGTGTCATATTTTGCCCAAACCCCCCTGCAATTTTCAAAATGTCTGAAATGTCGGAAATTTGACTCCTGAGCGTGATGTTTTATCTGAATTCTGACTCTCTGCACCTATTTTCAGTTTCATATTACGACTTTTTATACCGAACATATGCCAATTACTGAAAACGGCGATGGCTCATATTTTGCCCAAACCACCCTGCAGTTTTCAAAATTTTTGAAATGTCGGAAATTTGACTCTTGAGCGTGATTTTCGAGCCGAATTCTGACTCTCTGCACCTATTTTCAGTTTCAAATTACGACTTTTTATAACGAAAATATGCCAATTACTGAGAATGGCGATGGGTCATATTTTGCCCAAACCCCCTTGCAGTTTTCAAAATGTCTTAAATGTCGGAAATTTGACTCCTGAACGTGATTTTTGAGCCGAATTCTTACTCTCTGCACCTAATTTCAGTTTCAAATTACGACTCTTTATACCGAAAATATGCCAATTACTGAAAACGGCGATGGGTCATATTTTGCCCAAACCCCCCTGCACTTTTCAAAATGTCTGAAATGTCGGAAATTTGACTCCTGAGCGTGATTTTCAAGCCGAATTCTGACTCTCTGCACCTTTTTTCAGTTTCAAATTACGACGTATCTACCGAAAATATGCCAATTACTGAAAACAGCGATGGGTCATATTTTGCCCAAACCCCCCTGCAGTTTTCAAAATGTCTGAAATGTCGGAAATTTGACTCCTGAGCGTGATTTTTGAGCCGAATTCTGACTCTCTGCACCTAATTTCAGTTTCAAATTACGACGTTTTATACTGAAAATATGCCAATTACTGAAAACGGCGATGGGTCATATTTTGCCCAAACGCCCCTGCAGTTTTCAAAATGTCTGGAATGTAGGAAATTTGAATCCTGAGCGTGATTTTTGAGCCGAATTCTGACTCTCTGCACCTATTTTCAGTTTCAAATTACGACTTTTTATACCGAAAATATGCCAATTACTGAAAACAGCGATGGGTCATATTTTGCCCAAACCCCCCTACAGTTTTCAAAATGTCTGAAATGTCGGAAATTTGACTCCTGAACGTGATTTTTTATCTGAATTCTGACTCTCTGCACCTAATTTCAGTTTCAAATTACGACTTTTTATACCGAAAATATGCCAATTACTGAGAATGGCGATGGGTCATATTTTGCCCAAACCCCCCTGCAGTTTTCAAAATGTCTTAAATGTCGGAAATTTGACTCCTGAACGTGATTTTTGAGCCGAATTCGTACTCTCTGCACCTATTTTCAGTTTCAAATTACGACTTTTTATACCGAAAATATGCCAATTACTGAAAACGGCGATGGGTCATATTTTGCCCAAACCCCCCTGCACTTTTCAAAATGACTGAAATGTCGGAAATTTGACTCCTGAGCGTGATTTTCAAGCCGAATTCTGACTCTCTGCACCTTTTTTCAGTTTCAAATTACGACGTATCTACCGAAAATATGCCAATTACTGAAAACAGCGATGGGTCATATTTTGCCCAAACCCCCCTGCAGTTTTCAAAATGTCTGAAATGTCGGAAATTTGACTCCTGAGAGTGATTTTTGAGCCGAATTCTGACTCTCTGCACCTATTTTCAGTTTCAAATTACGACTTTTTATACCGAAAATATGCCAATTACTGAAAACGGCGATGTGTCATATTTTGCCCAAACCCCCCTGCAATTTTCAAAATGTCTGAAATGTCGGAAATTTGACTCCTGAGCGTGATGTTTTATCTGAATTCTGACTCTCTGCACCTATTTTCAGTTTCATATTACGACTTTTTATACCGAACATATGCCAATTACTGAAAACGGCGATGGCTCATATTTTGCCCAAACCACCCTGCAGTTTTCAAAATTTTTGAAATGTCGGAAATTTGACTCTTGAGCGTGATTTTCGAGCCGAATTCTGACTCTCTGCACCTATTTTCAGTTTCAAATTACGACTTTTTATAACGAAAATATGCCAATTACTGAGAATGGCGATGGGTCATATTTTGCCCAAACCCCCTTGCAGTTTTCAAAATGTCTTAAATGTCGGAAATTTGACTCCTGAACGTGATTTTTGAGCCGAATTCTTACTCTCTGCACCTAATTTCAGTTTCAAATTACGACTCTTTATACCGAAAATATGCCAATTACTGAAAACGGCGATGGGTCATATTTTGCCCAAACCCCCCTGCACTTTTCAAAATGTCTGAAATGTCGGAAATTTGACTCCTGAGCGTGATTTTCAAGCCGAATTCTGACTCTCTGCACCTTTTTTCAGTTTCAAATTACGACGTATCTACCGAAAATATGCCAATTACTGAAAACAGCGATGGGTCATATTTTGCCCAAACCCCCCTGCAGTTTTCAAAATGTCTGAAATGTCGGAAATTTGACTCCTGAGCGTGATTTTTGAGCCGAATTCTGACTCTCTGCACCTAATTTCAGTTTCAAATTACGACGTTTTATACTGAAAATATGCCAATTACTGAAAACGGCGATGGGTCATATTTTGCCCAAACGCCCCTGCAGTTTTCAAAATGTCTGGAATGTAGGAAATTTGAATCCTGAGCGTGATTTTTGAGCCGAATTCTGACTCTCTGCACCTATTTTCAGTTTCAAATTACGACTTTTTATACCGAAAATATGCCAATTACTGAAAACAGCGATGGGTCATATTTTGCCCAAACCCCCCTACAGTTTTCAAAATGTCTGAAATGTCGGAAATTTGACTCCTGAACGTGATTTTTTATCTGAATTCTGACTCTCTGCACCTAATTTCAGTTTCAAATTACGACTTTTTATACCGAAAATATGCCAATTACTGAGAATGGCGATGGGTCATATTTTGCCCAAACCCCCCTGCAGTTTTCAAAATGTCTTAAATGTCGGAAATTTGACTCCTGAACGTGATTTTTGAGCCGAATTCGTACTCTCTGCACCTATTTTCAGTTTCAAATTACGACTTTTTATACCGAAAATATGCCAATTACTGAAAACGGCGATGGGTCATATTTTGCCCAAACCCCCCTGCACTTTTCAAAATGACTGAAATGTCGGAAATTTGACTCCTGAGCGTGATTTTCAAGCCGAATTCTGACTCTCTGCACCTTTTTTCAGTTTCAAATTACGACGTATCTACCGAAAATATGCCAATTACTGAAAACAGCGATGGGTCATATTTTGCCCAAACCCCCCTGCAGTTTTCAAAATGTCTGAAATGTCGGAAATTTGACTCCTGAGCGTGATTTTTGAGCCGAATTCTGACTCTCTGCACCTAATTTCAGTTTCAAATTACGACGTTTTATACTGAAAATATGCCAATTACTGAAAACGGCGATGGGTCATATTTTGCCCAAACGCCCCTGCAGTTTTCAAAATGTCTGGAATGTAGGAAATTTGAATCCTGAGCGTGATTTTTGAGCCGAATTCTGACTCTCTGCACCTATTTTCAGTTTCAAATTACGACTTTTTATACCGAAAATATGCCAATTACTGAAAACAGCGATGGGTCATATTTTGCCCAAACCCCCCTACAGTTTTCAAAATGTCTGAAATGTCGGAAATTTGACTCCTGAACGTGATTTTTTATCTGAATTCTGACTCTCTGCACCTAATTTCAGTTTCAAATTACGACTTTTTATACCGAAAATATGCCAATTACTGAGAATGGCGATGGGTCATATTTTGCCCAAACCCCCCTGCAGTTTTCAAAATGTCTTAAATGTCGGAAATTTGACTCCTGAACGTGATTTTTGAGCCGAATTCGTACTCTCTGCACCTATTTTCAGTTTCAAATTACGACTTTTTATACCGAAAATATGCCAATTACTGAAAACGGCGATGGGTCATATTTTGCCCAAACCCCCCCTGCAGTTTTCAAAATGTCTGAAATGTCGGAAATTTGACTCCTGAGCGTGATTTTTGAGCCGAATTCTGACTCTCTGCACCTATTTTCAGTTTCAAATTACGACTTTTTATACCGAAAATATGCCAATTTCTGAAAACGGTGATGGGTCATATTTTTCCCAAACCCCCCTGCAGTTTTCAAAATGTCTGAAATGTCGGAAATTTGACTCCTGAGCGTGATTTTTGAGCCGAATTCTGACTCCCTGCACCTATTTTGAGTGTCAAATTACGTCGTTTCATACCGAAAATATGCCAATTACTGAAAACAGCGATGGGTCATATTTTGCCCAAACCCCCCTGCAGTTTTTAAAATGTCTGAAATGTCGGAAATTTGACTCCTGAGCGTGATTTGTGAGCCGAAT